>NW_006296540.1:1037242-1042776 GCF_000327345.1 Myotis davidii
GATGATATAGAGAGACAGTGCAAAATTAAATTCATAGTCACCAGAATTAGAAACACTGAAAATGCTACTCATTATCATATCCAGCCCAGACTCCTTCCTATTCCCTAATCCCTCATTTCTACAGAATGTCTACATCATCAGAACAGTCTAGGTTTCCTTGGTATTCAAAGATTTGCAAATATTAATTACTCTCCCAGTAACTTCATTGCCAATGACTGCCTTTATCATTTCTATCATTTTTTTTCTTCCCACAGGATATTAAGATATTTCTTTAGCAGTTAGCATTCCTAGAATGAAAGCACCTATATAAATAACAAAGGGGTACTACTTTAAATTACAAATCTCCAGCTCAAATAATCTAAGTAAATTCCACAGGCTATTCAAAACACAGCTCAAGGCAAAATACTATCCTCCAGCTGAGATAATGACTTAATTTCCTAATGAGTCTTTTTTCAATCTACTGAAAATGCTCCTCAGCATGTTTATAAAACGAAGTGGTCTCTAAAGCAATATTCTGATTTATATATAGTTACCACACACCTCTGTGATGATCACAGACTATCAAAAAAATTAAAATGTATGCGTTCCACACCTTTGTATCTTTTGTAACACTTGTCACTGCATCAGTAGCCCATGAAGACCCGTTTCAACTTCTATTTCATATTCCGGGACACAACTATTTCACAAATCAATGACACTAACATGGCCACAAAGTGAAACGCTAACTCAGCATATACTCTCACCTCTGGGTCTACAAACAGGTGCAGGGGCTGCTACTGACTGGATATTTATGTTCCCCCAAATTCATGTGTTGAAACCTAGTCCACAATACAATGGCATGAATGGAATTAGTGACCTAATATAAAGAAACTTGAGAGAGTTCCCGCACCCTCTCCACCATGTGTAGTTACAGAGAGAAGACATCTGCCTATAAGAAAGTGGGTCCTCACCGCACACCGCATCTGCCAGCACCAGGCTCTTGGACTTCCCATCTTTATTTTCTTTAAGCTGTGAGAAATAAATATCCGTTGTTTGTAAGTCCCCCAGTCTGTGATATTTTGTTACAGCAGCCTTTATGGACTAAGACAGGCGCATCTGGGTAGTAAGATGATAAGGTAAAAAAATTTCCCCAAATGAGTTACTTAGCGTTCAGATCAGACTTAACTAAATGTCAAACAAACAACAAAAAAAGCTTTCTATACCCAAAATATACTTTAATAAACTCCATGAATTACAGGTAAATCGATTTTTTAAATGACCGAAAACACAAAGATTTGGTCTTGGAAGAATCCAAGGACCAGTATGATCACTGATGTCACTGTGAAAGGAAAGTCATGGTGCCCTAGGAGGGAGTGGATGAAGCTGTGGGCACAGGGCTGCTGAAGGGACTGGCAGACCTGATCCCAACCGCCATATACATCATATGTTGATACCGTTGTAATAGCTGGTTATTATTTAACAGGAAAGGAGGGAAGACTGAATATGGACATGCCATTTATCTAGCTTTGACAAAAAGCTACATTTTACACTATCCAAATCTGTTCCCCACTGCTCACTGATGGGGAAGGGACTAGACAAGTGGTTCTCAACCTTCTGTCCCTTTAAACACAGTTCCTCATGTTGTGTCCCAACCATAAAATTATTTGCGTTGCTACTCCATAACTGTAATGTTGCTACTGTTATGAATCGTTATGTAAATATCTGATATGCAGGATGGTCTTAGGCGACCCCAGTGAAAGGGTCGTTCGACCTCCAAAGAGGTCGCGACCCACAGGTTGAGAACCACTGGACTAGACAAAGGCAGTTTAGACTCCTGCCCAGTAAGATCTGAGTGACCTGGGAGGCTACCTGCCTGTCAATCACACTTGAAAACAGACTATTAGCCAGGATGGGTGTGGCCACTGCAAGCAAGAGAAATTTAAATGTATATAAACAAAGGAGCTACACTCTTTTGGTCCTAGGGCCCTCTGCCCACATGGAGCATGGCCATGCTGGGCTCCACACATGGGTAATGGACTTTAATCTGGCCTGACTGCTGAGCTACAACCCCAGTGCAACATGGAACGAACACTCTGGACACTGGCCTCATTTCTGAACTCCTAGCTGCACCTTTTCCAGGACTGGCTTAGGGGAAATGGGACATTGGCACCAGAGAAATGTAACTCCATTCAAATAAAGCCTGTTTCCACGTACCATTATCAGTGGGGGCTTCTGAAAATTCTTATTTCAGTGGCACCCCAAGAGCCTCATTCCCACTCGTGTTTGGGAAGTCTCACCCATTAATCCCCACTGGCAACAATATAACAATAATAGGTATTTAAAAAAAACATATTTTTATTGATTTCAGAGAGGAAGGCTGAGGGAGAGACAGAAACATCAATGATCAGAGAGAATCATTGATCAGCTGCCTCCTGCACACCCCACACTGGGGATGGAGCCTGTAACCTGGGCATGTGCTCTCACCAGGAATCAAACAGTGACCTCTTGATTCATAGGATGATGCTCAACCACTGTGCCACACCCTCAGGGCAATAATAGCTATTATCTATGGAGATTCAAAACTGGCCTTCACCCAACAGAAAGCAAGGACAAACAAAGGAAGGAAATGCTCCCTACACTTTCCCCCTGTTCTTCCTCATTAACACAGAAGAGAGTGTCTCTATTCCAGGGGAATGTACCAAGCCCGCTCCCTTAATAGGAAAGGTCTGCATAATGCTAATTAGATCCAGTAAATGCAAAGATATTTCCTTTTAGACAAGGAAGCCTGAATTAAATTTAATTTAATGTAATTGTAGGAGATGGGTGGTTTAAAAAAAAATTCTGCAAAGTGCTAATGTGATTTCACTGTAATAACAGTCTAATAAAGGAAACCAATGTTTACTGGGAAGTATATTAAGTGAAACACAAGATTATTAAAGAGTATTTAAAAGGCGCCTCATACAACCTATTTTGTTTCCACTGCTCTCTACTGTACCTATTGTGGCTAAGTTTGAATGTAGGTTTTGCTTTCATGCTTAGAAGAAGTCCATTCCTGCATTAAAATAATATGTAGAGGAATACATTTTCCAACTACTGAATAGAACTTACATCTTTATAACATATATTTCACATTTACTAAGTTAAGAATAGTGTTTAGCCCTGGCTGAGTGGCTCAGCTGGGTGGAACATAGTCCCTTACACCAAAAGGTTGAAGGTTCTATCCCCAGTCAGGTAGCATGTGGGAAGCAACAGATGGATGATTCTCTCTCACCTGACCTCTCTCTCTCTTTTTCTCTCTCTGCCTCTCCCTTCTCTCTCAAACAAACAAACAAATCAATGAACATATTCTTTGGGTGAAGAGTAAAAAAAAAGAAACACTAAAAGAATAGTGTTGAAAGAATACATAGTTTTGCAGCCAAAAGGTATCATCTGAAATCTAGCTCTGGACAAATTACTGAATGTCACTGAGTCTCAGTTTCCTCATTTCTAAAATAACGGATGTAATAAATACTTTGCTTTTAGGTATTTTGTGTAAAGGGTTGCTAGGTTGAACAAATTAAAAGACAGGATACTCAGTTAAATCTGAATATCAGATAGACAACAATTAATATTTAGAGTAAGTATGTATTTATTATAATACAGGATTCAATATTTGCACCCTACATTTTATCTGGCTCAATTGTGTAAATTAAATTAAATAATTCATGTAGAGTATCTAGTATCATGCCGGGTACTACACCCCCCCCCCACACACACACACACTGACTATCATATTTTCTGAGGAAGGTTTAATGGCAAATGAGAAGTTTATGGCATCATCTCCCCCTTGGGATCCTTTATAAGCTAGCTGGTAAGATGAGCTACCCATCCCTGGAACAATCATAGGATAACAATTCAGTCAAGGCCAAAATCATAAACACAATGTGGGGATAATGAAAGAGAAAAAATGAGATGGCCTGAATTAGTGGATTAAAAAAAAATCATCGGCAGAGTAGATCTTAAATTGGGTCCTAAAGGAATTGTAAGGAAAAAAAATGAGAGTAAGGAGAAAGGTGTTCTAGGTGAGGGACCACTTTGTGTAAGGAAACACCCCAAGGGGCATGAACCTGTCATCCTAAACCATCACCAAGATCAGCCCGGCCTAGCGGAGTGGTTGTTTGAGGGTAGATGAGACAGAACTGTAGATCAGCGGTTCTCAACATGTAGGTCGCGACCCCTTTGGGAGTCGAATGACCCTTTCACAGGGGTCGCCTAAGACCATCGGAAAACACATATATAATTACATACTTTTTTGTGATTAATTATGTTCAATTTGTAACAATGAGATGGGGGTCACCACAACATGAGGAACTGTATTAAAGGGTTGCGGCATTAGGAAGGTTGAGAACTCCTGCTGTAGATGCTGGCACAAGAAGCTGGCTTGCTAGCTTCACAGGGGCCATAATTCCCCTTCTTTCAAGGAGAACAGCACATCTCTGGCCCCCGCTAGGGTCTGGGGAATGCTGAACGGTGACTTGCACTGGGCGGGGAAAAACTTGAAGAGAAAGTAGAGTCAAGGGCCAGTTCCTGGACAAAACTGAAGTGGAAAGTAAAGCCAAGAGCTGTCCAAGGAGGGCGATGACATAATGGAATTAGCCAGAGAGGCCAAACACAAGCATGTGGAAACAAGTTAGAAACTAGGGGCCTCAGAGCAAACCTGGGAAGATGAAATGGAATGGCATGACGAAGGTAGTTGTTGGAAAAGATCCCTGAGCTATTAAATTGTAGCTGCGGGGTTCGGATGGGCTCCCAACGCTTGGCAGGTGAGGAGGAGACTGCCAGGAAATCCAAACATGCTCAGAGGCGGTGGATGGGACAGGAATTCAGCTGTAAATCACCAAGAGAGGCCAAGGCCATGATCGCTAAAATGAAAATGGCCAGAAGACACTCTGTTTGAAGGCAGAAAGAATAGGACAATAAAGACAGTGGGCAAACAGGACACAGGAAGGGGAGGAGATTCAACAGATATTTAGTCAGCATCCAATATGTGCACGATAACATTGTAAGCTTTGCAAGGAAGATAAGGGTAAGTAAGACATCAATTCCTTTAAAATGCTCCTGACCAAAAGGACGAAGATTGAGGATAAGATAGAGAACAATAAACAGCCAGTTTCTGATGCAGGGCAAGCGAAGGCATGAGCCAGGTACTGTGTTCAAGGCAGGGGGCTCTTACCAAATTAGGGGTGAGGAGGGAATTGAAGGAAGTTTGGTTGAGTTGGATTTTAAAGAATTGGTAGGGTTTTAACAGGTGAGCTAGTGCTCAGTGACATTTCAAACAAAGGTAACATAAAAAAATCATGGTAGAACCTGGCCAGTACAGCTAAATGATTACAGTGTCGGCCTGTGAACCAAACGGTTGCTGGATTGCTCTCTGGCTCTGGTTGGGGCGCGTGCAGAAGGCAACCAAGATGTGTCTCTCTCCCATCAATTTCTCTCTCTCTCTCTCTCTCTCTCTCTCTCTCTCTCTCTTTCTCGTGCTTTCGCTCTCTCACACTTCCCCTCCCTCCCTTCAATTC
>NW_006296540.1:1042814-1058855 GCF_000327345.1 Myotis davidii
CATCTAGGTAAGACTTCTGTGGAATTGGCTGGAAAAAAAAAATTAGAGTTAAGGAGAAAAGTAAGATTCTCAATAGGAGATAGGAGTCATTAGTCATCCTGACCTAATCTTTTTCATAACAACAGCAAAAAGCTTACATTTTTAATTTTTTCCATGCTAACTTAAAAATAACAAAAACAAGAAGAAAAGCAAGGTTATTTAAGTGCCTTAAGCAATTTGAGCACCTATGAAGCATATAATGTACCCTGAATAACTAGGCTTATGTAATATTCAAGTTTATGCCCAATAATTTATTTACCCTAACTACTGGTGTGTTTAAAATGTATTAATTACATTGAAATATTCAGAGATTATATAATTACTTCTTTTTATAAGCCTTTTATTATTTTCAGAGAAGGCATCCAGCAGTTTGCCATCAGCAATATCAAGAAGGTGTTTCATAAGGTGATACAGTATGGCTAGTCCCATAACTTGATTATGGGGAGACTTTTCTGATGCCATTGCTAAGGTGGTCAGAATTCTGTGACTGTGAGGAAGAGTACCTGCATTGTGCTTTCTTTAATAGAGGTCTTTACTTAATAGGCTGAGTAACATTTGATTGGGGTCCTGAAATACTACAGCTCTTCCAGCGACAGTCCATACACTGAAGTACTCTGTCCCCAGATTTCATTATCTTAGGGCATAACCACACTGCATGATA
This sequence comes from Myotis davidii, assembly GCF_000327345.1. NCBI lineage: Eukaryota > Metazoa > Chordata > Mammalia > Chiroptera > Vespertilionidae > Myotis > Myotis davidii. The sequence goes on from NW_006296540.1 coordinate 1,043,515, forward strand.
AAATGCACCCTTTTATCCCCAGCCTCTAGCAACCTGCTGAAATGGAAAGGTGGCCTATTATTAAAGATATCTCCAGAAAAAAAGGAGATTCCATAAATTAGATCCTAGTACATTTTGGTAGCTCACAAGCTTCAGGTGCATCAGGCTCTCCCTTGGGCGCCACCTATAGTCCTCTGGTCATAATTTAAATCCATTTCTTTCCATTCTGTCCTCCGGTTGCCATCCACCTCTCATATTTCTCTCATCCTGCAGCCTTGTCTTTTATTTTATTCCTTCCCTCCAACCATTCCCTAATAGGTTTTGCTTCCCAATTCTTGAATCATTTTCACTGATCCATTACTGACCTCCTCCAAATATTTCATTTGATGTAGGTTCTTGACATAGAGATTTAATAAGAACAGATCATTGATCTTTAGGTTACAAATTTTACTCCCATACCAGCCTGGCTTTTAGTTAACAACACAATTATGGAGCTATAGATACTCCTCTGGTTTTTAATGAAGAATTGTCTTGGTGAACCATGGGCTCAGGAAAGCCCTTGTAAGGTAATACAATTCCAGTCACAAAGATAACTATTTTTATTTTCATTCCTTTCAACTCCTCTGTCAAAGCCATATACTTAATTACCTTTCCAGCATTGGTTATTAGGACACATTAGATGATTATGGTGGAAAATGTTACTTTGCCATGTACTTATCTTCTAAAGTACATAAAGCTTTTTTCGTACGTGATCTAATGTGTCCTTAAAACACTCATCCCTGAGAGATGGAAGGTTTTATTACTTCTTATCTTATAAACAGGGAAGTGAGGCCTGAGAAGATCACATGATTGAGGTTTTACAGATGGAAAATATGGGCGAACATTGGGCTCCATTTCCCAGGCTCACTGCTGCCTAATGCAGCCAGGAGATAGCACTGTGTAATAACTCTCAAATTTGCAGTCCATTATCAAAATAGGAAGTATTTCCAACACAGTGTGACTCCGGGCAGGCACCATGGCCTGGTGGAAAGCTGACAAGGTCTGCAATGTGAAGATACCAGGTCACCACTTCTTAGATGTGTGACTTCCAGCAGGCCACTTAAGCTCTCTGGGTTTTTATTTTGTGAAATGGTCTTGAAAACAATGTGAACCACAGGATAAATCCTGGAGGACACACAGTGCTTCAAATTGGGTATGGAAGTTACCACCATGATAAACCCCTGAATTTTTGTTTTATTTTTTTACTTAATTTTTTAGTTTAATCCTCCACTGAAATTACATTTATTGATTTTAGAGAGATGGGAATTGGGGCGGGGGGGGAGATGAGAGATGAGAGAGAAACATTGATCAGTTGCCTCCAGTACACACTCGGCCAGGGAACAGAACTCGCAACCTCTTAGTGCATGGGATGACACTTCAACCAACTGAGCCAACTTGGTTAGGAGACCCCTTGAACTTTTAATGCATTGTATAATTATTTAAGAATAGTGGCCCAGTGCATGGATTCGTGCACACCAAAAGGAAATTAAGTAGAAAAATATTTAATATCACTATTCGCCCTTTCTCTATAATAGAAGTGTCAACCAAATTCACATCGACAATGACAGATGGAAACACACACATGCAATTGGTGCCAGCAAGAGCTTTATATGTATCGTGCATGTACGAGTCAACATTTATTTTTAAATTGCCAGTGCACATCATATATATTGGTTGGTTGGATGTACGGACGGACGGCTGGTCGGTCACTTAGCCTTTTAGTATAGATTACTTAGCACATGTACTAGTACAACTTGTTAATAAGGACAACCAAGTTATCCTGTGACCTCTATGAGTCAGTGTTGGCTAAGTAATTTTCTGAATACTACCTGTTAGTATTGGTCAAAATGCTAGTTTTTCTTATCCTTAACATTTAATACTCAAAGACTGATTTTTCTGGCAACTATTTCAGTATCTCGCTGAGTCAATAATTTATTAGACTGAAAATAATTTTAATGTCTTTCTGTTCCACTTTTATTAAGATATAACTGATATGCATCACTGTATAAGTTTAAGGTGAACAGCATAATGGCTTGATTAACATATACTGTGAAATAATTACCATTATAAGTTTAGTTAGCATCCATCATCTCATATAGCTATAAAAAGAGATAGCAAAAAAAAAAGAAGAAAAACATTTTCCCTTGTGATGAGAACTCTTAATTTGGCAGAGCCTGCACTTTATTTTACATACTAGCCATGTATCCCATCATACTGTACATACCATAACTATACCATGGATATCTGTTGGCTAATTTCTAATATTTTGATTACTTTCAATTGATTTCCTTTTCATTGTATAGGTTCTCTAGTTCAGTGTTTTCTCTCTGTTTACCTCTTCTTTCTCATTCTCTCTTTAAATATCACCCTTTTCCCCCGGTGCCCCACAAGACACAGGTGAAGGAAATAAAACAGTCAAAAATGTACATAAAAAAAGAGAAACAACTGTGCATCACAAATAGAGCTACATTTTTCTTTGGAAATGACTAGTTTATCTCTGATGCCCTGGAATGTCTTTGCAGAGCTGCTCTAGGCAGCCTGCCTACAGGGTCTCAGTGCCAGGCTACTAGTTTTTGTTAAAGCGTCTCTTCTTTCTTGAGGAAGTTAAAACTTGACTATAATGCATGTACTGCTTCTTCCTCTTCTTGATCATTGTCAAAAGCAAAATCTAAGTTAGATTAGAAAGTTGTTGTTCTTAAAGAAAGCTGGTTTTTCGCCACGGGGAGTGGTAAAAATGTAGTAGTTCTTCCTACCTTGCTCCCTCCACTGAAACTTTTGCCTCAAAGTTGCTGCCAACTTTCAGAACAGGTATTCCTTAGAGAGTATGCAAACTTTGTGTGCTTTGCCCAAATCTACAACATGAAGCATTTGAACACTGAGGCTAGAATTTAAATGGAGTATCCCAAAGGCCTAACAGGGTTTCACAGACTGCACTTGGTGAAATAAGAACAGCGTACACATCCTGCTTAGGAATGAGCACAAGATCTATAAACAGAAATATGAACTCCTTTCTCAGTCTGAAGATTTATAAGTTCACTTGTGACATAATCCACCTGTTGGTTAAAACGTCCCAAAGACCTCACCACAAGATGCTATTTAATGACACAGGCAAGATCCTGTTAAGGTTCAGACCAACAGGCAATTGAAACCAAACCAAGTAATTAAATATTCTCTGGGAATTCACTCTGGGGAGGCCCCTCATCACTGCAGCTCTGTGAGGAAGCTGTCCCCTGTGAGACTGCTGCTTCCCTTAGGTCTCAGCCTCAGGACCAAAGTCCTTCCCTTAGAAACCACTCAGATAATCTGCCTGGGCTGCGAAGCCGGTCCCAGGTCTCTACCTACACTGGCGAAGCTGGTACTCAGGTCAGCGCACATATTCAAACTTCTAATTTATAATTCACTTTATGACAGCTAATTATGAAAGTAATTAGCATGAAAACTCAAATTAAGGATGGCACAGTTTAGTACAATCCACAGGGCAAGATATCTGATACTTTTAAGGGTCTTTCATTATTTCTAGTCTCAAAAAAACAACAACCAGCTAAATATAGTTCTGAAGGACAGCCTTCTTCCCTCTGCCTATTAACTCATTTGGATTAAAAATACTTTTGAAGTAATAATAAGATATTCTCAGGGAAAAAGAAAGACAGGAAGAGAGAAAGAGGCAGATAACATTTATTCATGTTATTTATGAAACTGTACCATTTAAAAGTGCCAAATATGAAGTTAGCATATCCTCTTATCACTAAATTATTATGACAAGCATGTGAAGTAACTATTATCAACCCCATTTTACAGATGAGGAAATTGAGGCATAAAACGGAAGGTAAATGTTAATATTTTCAAAGAAAGAACCCCTTCACCTACCCTCCCCACCCTCAAATTCTTTTACAAGGTCTTTAGAAGAGCCTTAGTTACTTAATATTTAGATAATTAAGTGGACAGTAGAAGAGACAAAATGCAGAAATAATGTTTAAGTGAAAATTTGTTTCATTTTAGGATATCTCATTGTAGACTCACAATGTGTTATCATTATTGTTTCTGCCATATCATTTGCAATTGACTTATTGTGTTGGCTAAGAAGTAAAGGAACTGGACAGGGGGAGGTGGTGATGGTGGGCACTGATTGGGAGGCTAAAGGGATTGTATTAAGCGCATGCCTTTAATTAAGCGCAGGCCAGAAATGGGGCTGGAGTTTACCTGTTAGCTCAGTTAATCCTTACATCACAGGTATTAGTTTTATATATTGTCCCTCAAAGTCCATAAAGTAGCTAAAAGATAAACATGGAAAATAATGTCACAAATAACTAATAAGTGAGAAGTCAGGGGAAAGGGGCAACCATTTTATAGAAGCAAGGCATAGTATAATACTAATGTTTTGTGTACTCGGAAGCTTGGGCTCTGAAGCCACCAGGTCTGAATCCAAGTGCAGATGGAAATCTATCCTTTCACAGAGGTGGGGCCTCGAGTTAAAGAAACACTCAAAGCCTCAGTTCCCTTCTCTGCAGGGGCGTTGTTGAGCGCCTCACTACCCCCACACACAGTTACTGAAAGATATGCAATTAAGACAATATCTATAATAATAAAAGGGTAATTTGCTAATTAGACCGGACCTCTTCCGGACATCATTCCGGACGTCCTTCCTGACGAAGCTGGGGCCTGAGGGAAGCCATTTGGGTCCCGGGTGCTTGTGGGTGGCCTGGAGGAAGCTGGCCCGGGTCCCAGGTGCTGGAGGGAAGCCGATGCCAGCAGCTGGGGGAAGGAAGGCCTACTCTTGAACAAATTTTCATGCTTTGGGCCTCTAGTACGAAATACTTAGCACAGTGCCTAAATTGAAGCAATGCTCCACAAACATTAGCCACCAACACTAAGGGCAGTACACAATACATAGTACACAAAAGGTATGCCAAAAGCCCAGTCCATTTGCTGGAAGCTCACCAGGATTTGGCTCCATCTCAAACCCATTAACGTAAAAGGGGAAAAGATCTGCTTGAAGATATACAGGCTGTTTTAGAGGAAAGCAAATGAACCAGTGAGAGCTGGTTTTCCCTGCCTGTAAGGAGGCTGGCGAGCAGCGTTTCCCGTGGTGGACAGCATTACCTCCATTCTATCAAAGAAATGAAGGCCTGCAAAGTTAAACTCCAGGTTCAGAGGCACGAGTTAGAGGCTGGGCAGGACACAGGGCTCATTCCACTTGAGCCCTTTGCCAGGTGAAGGCATCTGGGCTTTGCCCAGAGACTGCTGGGGAAGCCATCCTGGGAGCAGATATGTCTGTCTTCTCTGATGTGCATCATGAACGTGTTTCAAAGTCTCTTCCAAATCTGATGCAAGGACTGGGAGTCTGGGGTGGGATTTTTGTTTTCCGTTGCTTTGCTGATACAGTATCATCTCAGACATTTGTGTTTAACTTTGGCCACCCAGGACCACAACACTTCTAAACAGGTGTGTGGCACGGCTCTGTGACAGCCAGCCTCACCTGCTGTGACACTATTTTCAACCAGCCTGGGGAATAAATCCAATTTCTCTTTCCCCTGAAAGCCCTGGGGATGTTTCAAGGCATGTCGGCCTTGGGAAAGTAAACATTTGCTCTTTTATTAAACTTGTCTTGAGGGGAATGTGCCAGGTTTATGTGGTGGCTGAACGGAGAACTTTCATTGTAGGTGATTTCAATTTTCTTTATTAGGTTTTTTTTTTTTTTAATTGACCAGTGTGTTCACTTCCCAGGGCTGCTATAACAAATTACCAGAGACTTGAAGGCTTAACTAAACAGAAATTTATTCTCTCACATTCCTGGAGGCGAGGATTCCAAACTTAAGGTGTGGGCAGTACTGGCCTCCCTTCTCTGAGAAAGAATTAATTCTACTGCTTCTCCCATAGCTTCTGAGGGCTACGGGCAGCCCTGGACATTCATTGGCTTGGAGCCGCATTTACTCCAATCTTTGCCTCTATCTTTGCCTTTCTTCTCTCTGGGTGTCTCTCCGTCTCTTATAAGAAGGTTCACCATTGCACATAGAGCCTGCCCAAAATGACAGTGATCTCATTTTGAGATCCTTGATTTAGTGGCACAAAAAAACCATATTCCAAATATAGTCACATTCACAGGTACTGAGGTTAGGACTTGGACATATATTTTGGGGGTTACTAAGCAACCCACTATAACCAATAATGATTGAGGTTTGTGTTCACTTCCAACAAAATAGAAAGCATAGGGGTGATCTATTTGGGAAATTTCTATTCCCTACCAGCATGGACACCCCTAGGGGGCCAGGGAGGAAAGGCAGAGTAAGCCACTCCTTCAGGGTCCCCCCCCCCCCATAGCATCCTTATTTAAGCATTTATGACCAAGATAGTAATTTAAGCATTTACGACCCCACTAGTCTGTTGGCTGATGAGAAACAGGGGCAGCCTTTTCATATTTGTACTTTTAGCACCTGCCTAGGTCCCAGAACATAATCATTAACACAGGCGAGCTATAGGGAAGGTAGGGGACAATGAAAGGAACTGGACTATGAGAGAAAATAAAAGAGCTTCAGTTTTGTACAATTCATTATTGCTGCCTAAGTCAAACCCTGGCATTTCTCAATGTTGACACGAATCTACTAACAATATGCCTTCTCCTTTTCACTTGCAGTCAAGGCACCATCTTCACATGGCACCGGTTTCTTAATTAGGTTAGCAAGATTCTGCATGCTTATCAGTTAAGTCATGAGGAAATCAGATGCTTAAATTGTAAGTACTGACAATTCAATGTATATTAAAGAAGATGAAAGGTTCTGTTGTCTAGGCAACAGTACAGGTGGAATCAGGACAACCCACCCATTCAGCAATTAGCTACTTCAATTACTAGTTAACTAGTTAAAAGCAACTCAAGGTACACAGTCATTTTAATTCTTTCTTTCCTGTAAAATTCTTAATCTTTATTCCTCTCCTGACATGCCAGTGGTGTACTATTTTCGCTGTACTATTAAGGTTGCGATATTGACAGCTTTTTTTAAAAAAGCATGGTCAGATATTATTACTCTGCTCAGGTAGCACAGAGAGCAGCACTATTTAAAATAGCCCTTGGCATTCAATGTGTGAATGAGAAAACATTGAACTACCTGTAGTGTTTATTTCATTTTATTTGCATTGTCAGATTCTCAGGTACCATTCCATCCTGACTGGCTTCAGGATGAATCTCTTCAGAATCTATCAGCTTTTGAGCATAAAAATTACCAATGCAACTTTCTGGTCGAATGATATAGTAGCTTAAGTAAATAATATATTTAACTCTGTAGACCTTCACTAAGACCACTCAGTTTAAATTGTACAATAAGTGATGTATTTTAGGGGAACAGTTTCTCTCTGGGTGGTGAGCGCCCGCCGTGTGGGCAGGGGCTGTGTCTTCTTCATGCCAGTGACACAGCAGACACTCAGCCAACACGGCCTGAATGAACAGGGAATGTATGGCCTTTATTGAACACTATTCAGTAGAGGACAGGCATTTCATCCTCAGAGAATGAATGAATGAATGAACAAGCTCCCAGCTCTGACACTGAAATTACACCTTGTTGGTTGTTTAGTTCCACTAGCTATTACTAGTAAAGAATGAGAATCTTGAGAAACCCTGGAGAAGGCAGTTCTGTGTAGTCAAAACAGGGCCCAAATACTTAGGGAATGTGCCTGTTCCCATCAGCAGCATTAAGACACCACGTAGAGCTTGCTGTTAGCAGATATCCCGTGAAGGCTGACAATGCAAAATAAGTCCCGTGTTTATTTAATTTACTGCATTATCTGCACACACACATATCAAAACCTTTTCTATTTGTGTTCTTCAAAATAGTCTGGTGGGCGAAGGGAATGCTAGGGTCAGCGATGAGACAAGGTTGGCCAAGAGTTGACAGCTGTTGAAGCCAGATGATGGCTATGCAGGGATTCCTTATACTATTCTCTTTCTCTTTTATGTACACTTATGGAACTTCATCATCAAAACTTTATGAAACTAACCCAAGGTAACATCACTAATGATTATCCAGCATGATGTTAGAGCAGCTGTGGGCAAACTACGGCCCGCGGGCCGGATCCGGCCCATTTGAAATGAATAAAACTATTGAAAAAAAAGACCGTACCCTTTTATGTAATGATGTTTACTTTGAATTTATATGAGTTCACACAAACACTCCATCCATGCTTTCGTTCCGGCCCTCTGGTCCAGTTTAATAACCCATTGTGGCCCTCCAGTCAAAAAGTTTGCCCACCCCTGTGTTAGAGTCTCCCTCATGCAGCCCTTCATCTGGCATTGACTGAGGAGTCATATGTACTGAAACAGCTTTATGTGCAAGCATTAGGAGATCAAGGACTGGGCCTGTCTTAAGGGAGCTTACTGTCTAGAGGCGACACCACATGTGCATCTACTATTATTACGATATGGCAGAGGCTGAAAAGCGCTGACAGTGAATGTAGAGGTAAAGAGTAAATTAAATTTAAACCAATTGTAGTTTCCCATTCTAGCCAACTGTTGCATATTCACTCTATCTTTTTTTTTTCTTTTTTTTTTTTCACAGCCCAAACCCGATTTTATTACATGAGGCCAAATAGCCGTTAAGGACACACTCACAACAATTCTCATCACCAACTGAAGTTGTGAATTTCAGGTACCTGCTGGCAGAGACATTAAAGGAACTTACACAGTCAGACAAAAGAGAGAAATAACACATCACAGACTGACAAGGGGGCCTGTGGTGAGATGAAACATTCACTCAGAGCTCCAGATAGCATGAGCTGCTGGAAATCACTTTTCCAACCAATTACGGTGATGAGCCACTGAAATGGTAAAGACCTGCAAGTCCCACAGCATACACTGGGCTCCTAATGAGGCGGCGAGCATTCTAGCTTTATTAAATATGCAAAATGATCTAATTAAAGGGAGGGGGCTTTAATTAAGTAGGGACATGTCCACTAAATTTATCATGAAGACAATGGGATATACAGCATAGTTAACCATTTCTCTCTTGGGGTAAGCAAGAGCACCTACAAAAATTACAGGGGCAGCAGTGTTTCTGCTAAATCTCCCACCAGCACCACAGGGAATCTTTCAAACTTAGAATTTCTCTTGGGAAAACGGGGGCAACAGTGATTTTGGTGTCCCCGTCTCATCTTTCCTTACTCTTCTTCCTGTGGTCACATCCCTCCCTCCATCCACCATCAAACTTATTCAAAACAGGCAAGAACACAGTGACATAAATATATCATTTATACTTTGAAGGTTATGCATACATATGTGTACTTGCATAGACTTCACATGTGAACAGCAGTAGCTACCTGCATTAAATGTTCTGAGAGCTTTGCCTTTAGTATCACATTCCTCCGACCTCATACCAAGGTTATAAAATATATACGCTAGTTATCTTCATTTTACGGAAAAGGAAACTGAGACACATAGAGTTAAGCAACATAAATAAGACCATAGAGCTAGGTGTATGGTAGAGCAGGGATTTGTCCTAGCGGACTGAAACCCACACTTAGCCACTGGGCCAAGCCGTATTTGTTAGAAGCTTTTACTCTATTTGCAAACAGAGGGCTTGGATCTCTGCTCCTTCAAGTTCAGTCCTGAACGCTGATGGGGCAGACACACTGGGGGAAAAGGAGACTTTTTAACTCCTGAAAGTCAAGTTTTACCCCGAATGCCTCCCAAAACAAAACTACGTTCGTTTTCATGAGGACAGGGAGGGGTGGCACGTGTTCACAGTTTAGCAAGGAAAAGAGAAAAGTAAAGATAATTAAAATAACAGAAACCTCAGGGTTGACAGGCATCTAGGCCAAGGTGCCCTAGGAGGCGAGAACGCAGTGAGTAATAACCCTCTGGAAATACCCAGGGACTTCACAGAGGGGAAGATTTTCCAGCCGAGTTTTGAAGGACGAGTTGGAAACGGGTAAACAGGATGAGGATGACATTCAAGGCGTGTACAAATGTGAGAAACAGAACTGACAGGAGCCGGAGAGTGAAGATGGCTGTAGGCCAGGTCAAGGAGGATCGACCCTACCCTATTACGATAGAGAACTAGTCAAGGGTTTTAAGCAGGATCTTATGATCAGTTGAGTCACCATGATCTAACTGCTGCCTCAGGTTTTGTTCTAGTTTTGTGTATGTAGGTCTAACAGGGGCACTTTTGCTGTTCTTTGCATTGCTGCCATTAATCACAATGAAGCATCATCACATACATATTTTTGGCTCCCTCTAAAGCAGATACAAAATATAAAAACTTGCTTACTAGTCCACTTCCTCAGGTTCTGATGAGGTGGTGTCAATGTGAATCTGTATATTAAATACCAGTAAAATGTAAATTCTTCTGGTCTTGGGGGAGGTTAAAAGAAATGTATTTACAAATTCCAAAATGCATTTTGCTTGCCTCCACTTGGCAGGTAGACTTGCGTAAGGACAGAGACAGAGGCTGTGTTTATTTGTACCTTTCTGCATTGTCAGGGCCTAGAATAGTGCAAGGTGGCTGAGTAGACATTCAATTCTATTTTGTGCTGACTGAATAGGGTGAATTTTGAATGGAGTTTGCAAAGTAGGATAGATGGAGAGAAAGTCAGTCCCAAGAATTTCTTTAGTTTCTCAGCTAAAATTATCAAGATGCTTAACTTGTTCATATTTCTTGGCCAAGACTTAAAGAACTCTGAAACTTTTTTTATTACTATTAATAATAATGTATTTGGTGAACCATTTAATTTGTGACATTGACATAAATCTGTTCTTCAATGAATCACAAAATATTGAGGTGTTTTACTGAAAGTTGTGCCTGATCAAAAAGTTGGGAGACCACTGTGTCAGTTACTAAATCACCATAATTACTTACAGCCCCTCCTTCTTTCTCACATTTTTCTATCACTTCTATATAACCCGTATTATATACAGAGAATCCTTTAATAATCAAAGAATTAAGCAGCCACCCAGAGACCAATTAGAAAACTGTTTCTGAGCAATTACTCTCCAGATGACAGTGGTCTTGGAGCAGAAGAACCTTGGGTAGAAGACACAGAGAAACCAGAGGCAGAAGCCCACTTTCCAGCTCTTCTGAAATGCAGTCCAAAAATCAAAGCTGTTCATAAAAATGATCTAAATTCATACTCACAATAGCATTATTAGATATTTTATCTATTTTCTAGGTGAGATAACTGAAACTCAGCATATTTAGTGATTTATTAAAACAATAAATTACGTGAATGCAGGGGAGAAAGAAATTTAATGAGAATGGATAATTTCATAAGGAATTTCCTTTTTTTGTACCTCCTATAGGAGGCAGCCACATATATACATCACATATGAATATAAATATCTCAGTGACTCATATATATAAAAAGTTCAACTCGTGGAAGGCTAAAGAGTGACAGAGTTGAGCAGGGCAGGGAAGGGAGCTGAAAGCATGCAGGTAACAGGATGGAGGGTGGAAGGGAACAACTGTCCTTTGCAGGGTATTAATTACCCAATTTAGTGAAAGGATGCCAACACTAATTAAATCAACACCCCCAAATCCTCCTCCTTAATAAGCAAGAGACGTTTCTATTTATTGTTTAAAATTTCAAATGATTGATGCCAATTAGAAAGAAATGTGTTACTCCCTCTGAGAAAACAAACAAAGCAAAAAATAAAAAAAGTGGTAAAAACTATGAACTGCAACCTACTTTACTTAGAGTAAAGGAATGTATTTCAACACTCGAAGGTATTTTAACTGCATGGATTTGGGTGGGAATTTTATGAATATTAAACAAATAAATAATTGACTTTTCTTTGTATAAAGGCCATACTTTCTTTCAAAGAGCATTATTAATACATAAATCAGATAACATTACTAATGTATAAGGCAGATAAAAGTGTCACAATGGAACTATTTTTGGGTAAACACACACAGGAAGCAGAAAGCTCTGAGAGACTGTCAATGCTAAGAAGAGCTATAAAAGTGTCAGGCTTGCTGTATACACTAGGGTACTGTGGTGACAAAAACATCTCTGAAATTTGGAGAATTTCTTTTCATATGCTTCAGATAGGCTATTAAGTACCTGAGAGAAATTTTCTTTCCTGCCGATAAGTGCTGCCTAACCAGGCTTAGATCACCTATTAAATATTCTGTCAAAAAAGTTGATAACATAAGAGGGTAGTGCATTGACAGGCGTTCTATCATATTGTTAAAGGCTTCTTTCAAATTTTTTAAGTTTTTGAAGTAAATACTACAGTATTTCTGTAAAAGTGTTTTTAGAAGGCCAATCTGGGAGAACAATAGAAAATAGCAAAAAACATAAACATCAGATAAAACACAGGAGCTGAAATATGTAGTTCACACAACGACCAATAAGCAACAGCAAAGCCCCAACCAAAGGTTGCCCAGCACTTACAATGTACAAAAATGATGTCTGACGGGGGAAAGGAACCTTTAGATAGCACACAAACCGGATGGCAGAAATTTCTATGATTATACATATCAGAAACAGGGTTTTTCAACAAATCTCAGGATTCTAGAACTAGGGAATATACACATAAAAAGAAAAATATACTTGAGAACAATAAAAATAATTAGAAAAATATAGGGGCAAGTTTTTGTGACCTTGGTTTTCCCAGTTGGTTCTCAGATAGGACACAAAAAAAATCACAAGAAACAAAAAAAAATAATAAACTTGGACTTCATTAAAATTAGTAACCGTCCTTCTTCAAAGGACACTATTAAGAAAGCTAAGGACAATCCAAAGAGTAGGTGAATCTATTTGTACATCATATAACTGATAAGGAATTTGTATCCAAAATATATAAATAACCCTTACAACTCAGTAAGGAAAATAAAAATAAACCAATTAAATAGTGGGCAAAGGACTTAGACCAGTGATGGCGAACCTATGACACACGTGTCAGAGGTGACACACGAACTCATTTTTTTTGGTTGATTTTTCTTTCTAAAATGGCATTTAAATATATAAAATAAATATCAAAAATATAAATCTTTGTTTTACTATGGTTGCAAATATCAAAAAATTTCTATATGTGACACAGCACCAGAGTTAAGACAGGGTTTTTCAAAATGCTGACACGCCGAGCTCAAAAGGTTCGCCATCACTGACTTAGACATTTCTCCAGAGAAGATGCACAAATAGGCAAGAAGCACATGGGAAGATGCTCAACATCATTAGTAATGAAGGAAATGTAACTCAAAAGCACAGTGAGGTAGCACTCAACACTCAATGGGTAGCAAAACCCAAAAGGTGAAATAGTAACAAGTGGTGGAGAAGATGCGGGGAAATTGAAACCTTCACATACTTCTGGCAAGAATGTAAAATGGTTCAGTCATTTTGTCAGACACTAGGACATTCCTTGCAAAGTTTAACAGAATAACCATGTGACCCACATATTCTACTCCTCCATATATTCCTAAGGGAGTGAAAATATATATCCACCCAAAAACTTATTCACAAATAATCATAGTAGCATTGTTCTTAATAACCAAATCATCACAAATGTCCATCAGCTGGTGGATAAACAAAATGTAGTATATGCATATAATATTCAGTCATAAACATAAGTGAAGCACTTAGACATATAGCAACATGAATGAATCCTGAAAACATGCCCAGGGGAAGAAGTCAGTCACAAAAGACTACATCTAATATCAATTTAACTTATATGAAATGTCCAGGAAAGGAAAATATATAGGGATAGAAAGTAGGTTTGTTGTTCCTTATGACTGAGGCACAATTCTATGAATATAACCAAAAATATTGATTGTGTACTTTAAATAGGTGAATTGTATGGTATGTGAATCATATCTCAATAAAGGTTTATTAAAAAAAAAAGAAGGTAAGTTGGAAGTTGCCAGTGGCTGCAGGTGAGAGTGAAAACATGCCCGATGCCACAGGAAGGAAGACACACTAGGACACAATGGGATTTTGAGACTGAAAAACATAGGTTGAATTCCAGTTACAATACTTATTAACTAAATGGTTTGGGGAAAGTTACTCATTCTCTTTAAGCCTCACTTTACCTCTTCTAAAAAAAGGAAGTCATGATTTTACCAAGCATAGAACTGTAATGAAGAGCACTGATTTGTTTTGAAACCGAAGGATTCAAATTTGTATTGAAAACTAAGAATTATCTGATGTCAGTGGCCCACACTGTCCCTTGGCAACCAACAGAAAACATAGAATACTAACAGCAGGTGCTCATCAATCAGCTGCAACCCCAATGGATACATCTAGGCCCTGCAGGCCACTGAGTCTGCCACTCCTGGAATAATGATTAAGATCCTAGGGTTGGGAGAAATCACTCTTAAAATGCAAAAGTAGGTTTAAATACTATATTACTAAATATCCATTTGCTCACCTCTGAAATGGGGAACAACAATAGTGACCTCATTGGTTGTGATGCAGGTCAAAAAAAACAACAACCCAAAACAAACAAAAATATGAAAATAACTGAGCACAACACCTAGAATATAATAGACTTGGAAGGTTTTCTTTAAATCACTGGTGGAAGTCAGAACATAGTGTTATAAAATGAGGGCTCTGGCTCAGTTTTAATATGCACCTAAGACTAGTCACCGATATGTGTTCTAATACCCTCCGAAGTCCTCCTTGACCCACAATAAGTGGGGTTTGGAGGTATGTGAAGGTGAAGGAATAGACCCCTGGAAGTTTTTCAAAAGTCAGCTCTTTGTTGTCAAGGAGAACAGCTTCCCACCCAGGTGCAAAGAAGCTATTTGCAAAAGCTCCTGAAAATTTCTTCTTCGGGTAACCAAAAATATAAAAACACTACACAAACAATTTTGCCCCTGTATTATTAATTACCTTTCAGGACAGAAATAAAACAAAACAAATTACCCCTGCTGAGTAGCATGATAACCAGACACGGCACCAGATGAGCTAAGCCTGTTTCATGCCAGAGACAAATAGGGCTCGCTCGGTGCCAGAGATAAATTGGGCAGGCTCATCTCCCATTAGAAATAACCCTCAAAATACAAAAGCAGGTTGAAGCACTCAGCAGCTTGCACACACACACACACACCACACTACTGGCATACACAAACAGATCACACTCTACACTCACACTTTGGCTTCTGAGAGACCATTTGAAATGTAATCTAATGCTGGTTAGGCAAGAGTTTATCTTCAGGGGAAAAATCTCCTCTTTCCTAAACAAACATTTTATGGAATTATTACAATAAATTCCTACCCATGTTTAGTAATTTCGCTCCCTGGAATAAGCATCCTGACAAATGTATCTGAGAACAGACAGTTTCCCTGTGTCTTCCAGAAAGCCAAGTCTGCATGCCCGGCAAGCGTGGGCCCGTCATGGAGGGCTA
>NW_006296540.1:1058911-1063669 GCF_000327345.1 Myotis davidii
ATTTCTCACACCCTGGAGGCCGGCAGTAAATGCCTGATATGATAGCATGAGACACCTGCTCTGACCAAATAAAATAAGCCACTCCAAAGTAAGGCCCATAAAATACACGGCAAGTGCCTTCGGGCCTATGAAAGTTTCACATTTTGTCAAAAACAATCGTGGCGAATCTTCACCCCCAAATGAGTCATCCCTCAGGAACATAGGATGAGCTCTTTTATTTTCCTTATTAAATTCAGACATTTCTGGGTTTCTAGCACACCAGAGGCCAAGATTTTAAGGCATTTTAAAGTCGTCATATGAATCTAGTTTTCTTGCTTCCAAACCAGGACAACCTTACTAAAGCACAAGTTTTATCTCCCCTTCACCGCTCAGGAATTACAAGGCTCCCTCCAGTCTCACTGGGGCAGAGAGCTGCAGGCTGTCACTACACCGTGGCTGGATTCAGGGGAGGCCTGCCATTGGCCCCAGAGTTTATCAAGAATGGACCAATCCCTCTTGGCAAGGTCAGGGCTGTGCAGATAAGGGGCTAGGGTTAAACAGGAGTGAACTAAGAGATGACTTCCAGCTTGAGGGTTGGAACATTCCACAAGCCAAAGGCAGGTAATGAAGGCACAGAGATAAAAAGTACGGATCGACAGAGACAAGGAGAACTTTAGTTGGCTTAAGGCCAGTCCTGTGCAAAGACTCTTGGGGGTGGGGGAGCACTTGACAATTAAATTCAATAAACTTCTTTTTGTTGCTATATTGCAGGTGACTGACCTAGGGCCCAGTAGGAAGCACAGATGGAGGAGCATCGGGAGGAAGAGGGACCCTGTGATCCCTCCCACTGCTTCCCATAATGGTGGGAGTAGTGAGGGACATTGACAGTAAAAGCAAGTTAAAGGGAACTCAAGGAAGCTCACATAAAAAGTATAAACACCTTTGATAAAACATGAGCCAAATTCTTCTGGAGAAAGTGAAGATGAAGTGAAGGGTGCAGAAAAGTTTGAAAGAGAAGCTGGGAGGACTGTTACAGAGAGAAAAAGAAAAGGTTAAAAAATATGAATACTGGATTTGCCAATCAGCAATCAGACTAGTTACAAGGTTAAAAATGAGGAACACATTAACTGACATAAATTCAACACAAACTAATTGAATCTGTACTTTAAACCAGGTTTTAGTCAGGGGTACAGAGACATATAAAACAATGTATGGATCTCTAAGTTTAGTTAAGAGACAGTTACATAAATAGAAAGTTACAACTCAGTGCGTGATGAGTGCTGTGATGTGCAAAGGAACAGGCATTTATAAATAATAATCTGTAATGGAGATAATTATCAACTCCTAGATGTTTTTCCTTCCTCAAGTGGGACTTAGCAGTCTAAAAATAGCATATACAACCAGTGACTCCACTGACCTAGAATTATGGGTTAATAAATTATACGTGAAGACACTGTGCTTATGAAACAACACTATTGCTGCTACAAGTGTTTCAGCACCTTGGAGAGTACCCAGGTCAGACTAAGGCCCCAGTAAAAATGTTTAAAATTAGGAGTACATGAATTAAAGTAATAAATTACCATGGCTCTTTAGTAAGTAGAAAGGTTATGAACAGATACAGAAGACTAAGGAATTGTGGGAATTCAGTTTTAGGGGCAGGGCTTAATGGAAACACAGTAGCTTTGCCATGTAAATGAGCTGAAGATTAGAGTAGATGATTTTGGTTCAAAACAATGTACTTTTGGGAATCGTTCATGAAGGTGCTGTAGGATGACAGTGAGGGGAAGGATAGAGAAGATGATGGTAGATGAGGTGTGGAGCACACGATTTGTGAGAAGCCATCTGGGAGGCTAGAAGATAACAGCTAAAAGGAGAAGATGAATTTAGGGCAAGAGAATAGATATACATTACCTTGATTCCTATATTGTATTCTCCTTTACTTGATACAGTTTCCAGGAAAGTGAAGTTCTCCACTTGTGAACTGGCTAAGGGTAAACTCATAAAAACTACAATCATCATTGCTAACATTTGTTGAACATTTACAGCCTGGGTGCTGAATTAATCACTGTACATGCATTATCTCACTAAATCTTCACCCTAAGCCAGTACTGTTATTAGTTTCATTTTTAAAATTAGCAGATAGATGCCTTAAGGGTTTATGTTTAAATTGTCTGGTCAAAAGCAAGTAGTAGTAGAACTAGGATGCAAACCCACAGTGCACACTTTTTAACTAATAGGCTACAGAATGGATGACAAAAATGTAGGGTTTGGGGATAAGTGGGATAATTTTTGTGTGTGTGTTTTTATTAAAAATATAAAACTACATAAACTTCTCAAACTGAATCCATGAATACTGTTGATTCTACCAATGGCTGAGCTGAGTCTTACTCTGGCCCAGCCCAGAGGAGGCATGCACCTGGCAGGATTAATAACCAGAGGCCACTCACTGCTCTCCCTTCTGTTCACACACAAGGCACAAAAGGGCAGTGACAAGGGAGCAACCTCTCTGCTCAGCTCAGCTCTGGGTGTTGGCTGAAAAAAACTGACCAGAAGATGGCTGAATGAACACAGCAATACAAGCTTTAACGAAAAACCAAACTTGTCCTGAGAGTTAAAGGTTTATAAACTGTTGTTATCCCAGAGGGCACTTGGCTTAATAAAAAAGGAAAACGTCTTCAAACAACCACAGCTTCCCATTTCCATTTAAAACTAATTTTAGGGCACACAGTTCAAGTTATTGCCAATGTTAAGTTGCATAAGAAAGAATATTATTCCTAACCTTAACCAAAGGGAATGTTTTTTTTTTTTTTTTATTTTGCACTTAGCTATTTAAATTGTTAACTCTGCGGTACAGTCGCTATTACATCATGATAGTGACAATCACAGAATCTGAGAATCGCCTCAGCAAGTCATCTCATCTTCTAGGAAGAGAAAATGTATCTGGGTTTGTGGTATCTCTTCAACTTTTCCATCTAAAGCACCAACTACTTCTAGGTATCATGGGGAAAAACTAGAATTCTTTTTGTCTTAAAGCTTTTGTTCTGACCATAGGATTTAAAAGCATGCCTCTGTAACATTAGATATTCTTTTCCTGAAATACTAGTGAATTAGCCCAGGAACACCAATGAATAAAAAGGTGCTACCAGCTCTCTAATCCTCAGTGTCATCATTCTCCCATTTTATGAGCTCTGTGCAGCACACGTTAGAATCAGAAGCTGAGGCGAAGATGTCTCACACTTTCTCCAATGACAGCCTTGGAAGTGCACAGGGCTACAAAGACACTGGCACCAACATGCCATGACACATACAGCACCTGTTCCCCCTTAAAAAGAGGGGACTACTTTGCTCTATAACCAGTGTGCACCGGCCATAGGAAATATAAGAGCTGGCACAAAAGAGGGGTCTCGGAGGACATACTTTTTGAGTTTTATATGTTTAAAGGAAGTGGTAGAAACATTGGGATTAGAGTTAGATCGTAGATGTTATAAGCATTGATCTCATCCACTAAACCAGTGGCCGCTTCTTCCTACTCTGCCTCCTCTAGTTATGGGTTTGAAATAAACAATGAATGCTGCCAAGTCCTACATTTTCTTTCTTTCCCAAACCAAATCCTACCCCACCCTGCCTCTCACAATGATAAAACGTAGTGAGTTCTAGAATATATGTCTTCAATTTCCCATCAGTGCCCCTCCAGGGATTATCTGCTCCTGGTGTGGCAAAAGCCCACCTTTGGCTGAAACCCATTTAGCTCAGTGGATAGAGCGTTGGCCTGCGGACTGAAAGGTCCCGGGTTCGATTCTGGTCAAGGGCATGTACCTGGGTTGCGGGCACATCCCCAGCAGGAGATGTGCAGGAGGCAGCTGATCGATGTTTCTCTCTCATCGATGTTTCTGACTATCTCTCTCCCTTCCTCTCTGTAAAAAATCAATAAACTATATTTTAAAAAAAGCCCAACTTCGTTCCAATTTTGCACATGCACCTCTGGTTTTCCTGTGTGATATCAGCCTTCCCCCATTCTACAGCTGAACAGATGCCTTGTAACTCCAGTGATGGAGTAGTCCTGCTGCGAATTCCTTTTTTTTCCTGGAAGAACTAACCTCTCTAAATGCTAAGTTCTTTGGAGCCAGTGCTTGTGCCTCATTCAACTTTATAATTCACAAAGTTCTTGGCACAAAAAGGAACTCCACAAACACTACTATTAATTTAAAAGGAGAAGGGGGAAATACCTGGTATATGGGCAAGATCTAACCTTTGAACAAAATATAAAGAGGTGACGCTTACAGTTTTAAAGCTACATTAGCTGATTTGCTTCAGTGGTTACACAGTGTCAGCCTGTGGACTGAAGGGTCCTGGGTTCGATTCCGGCCAAGGGCATGTACCTTGGTTACAAGCTAGATCCCCAGCTCCAGTGGGGGTAGGGGGCATGCAGAAAGCAATCAGTTGATGTGTCTGTCTCTCATCTATGTTTCACACTCTATCTCTCCCCATCCCTTCCATTTTCTCTGAAATATTAATGGAAAAAATATCCTTGGGTGAGGATTAAAAACTAATAGTAATAAAAGATGTTAGCAGGGTATTAGGGACCATGTTAGATGCAGTTAAAAGAAAATAGTAGCCACTATAGCAAACATACCATCAAATCCTAGACTTTAAGATTAAAGGAATTGCTTCAAGCTATTTATCTTGTAAATAGCAGAGCATGGACTTGAATCCAGAGCTCATTAATCTAAAATCAGAACTCATTTCACCACATGTTTGTGCCTCTTCCTCTCTCTCAGC
>NW_006296540.1:1063702-1066830 GCF_000327345.1 Myotis davidii
ATGAAATAAACCTTATATTTATTGATAACAGTAAATAAGAGTCGGATGCTTCATTTTTTAAAAGAAAACAGAAAAGAGTATTTTTCTCTCTGCAAATATTTTAAAATGAGTTGGTATTTACCAATATGATACTGAGATTTGACTTTTGAGTATATGATGTTATAAAAAGAGACACTAATACCTAAATTATTTAAAATGTGATTATTCAGGCTATATTTAGTCACAAACACATCACGATTTTTTATGGTAAAGCAAGATAAAATATCCCTTTAAGTAATTTTGACATGATTTTCTACTGTCATTCAATAACTGCCTAGTCCTGAGGAGACTGAAATTTTCATTTCAGTTCTTATAGTTAACATTTTACATCACTGGCTGCAACCCTAGCGTGCGAGCAATATGTAATGTTAGCATTTCTTTGGATGCTGAATATTAAAATCTACTTTTGTATTTCAAGGGTTATTTCTAATTACATGCACAATTGCTGATCCATCTGCCTACTACATAGATGTCTGTGGTTATATATGCTTGAATAATTATTGAAAATTAAATAACATTGGAAACAGTCAAATTAATTTCTTTGAGCATACCAAAGGCAGGGAGGCTGCACTAAGACAAAATATGACTTGCCTGGAGAAGCAGGAAGACAACTTATCTTAGACCTCGCTGAGTTTGTCACAGTCTACTCTTACTTGATAAGAGTTTTTTTTTGTTGTTTTTTTTTTTAAAAAAAAAAAACAACTTCCTAAAATTGGAAACAAGTAATACCTGAAAAGTACTAAACAGCAACAAACCTTAGCTGGATGAATAATACAAATTTTTAGTTTAAAGATGTTTCATTGTCAAAACAATAAGCCCATAACATGTCCCTGTAAAAACATGGCCAAGTGTAGCAGTTTCAGGAAGAAATAGTTTCCTTGAGAATTCTAATAATACAGAATTATAAAAATAAAAATATAGAGAGAAAGACTTGTGCAGTCTGTGAAAATTTTTTTAATCCAAATTTAGAAAACCGCATGAGGAAAAGTTGGTTTGTTGCTGAGAACGAGAGAGAGAGAGACCACCTATGCCCAAGTTGCAATTATAAAACAGGTTAGGTCTGGTGGAACAGGTCTCCCTGTTTTAAATATGGACGTCAGGGAGAATTCCATGCCATGCCTTAAAGCCAGATAAGAGGGTTTGCATTGACCAAATCATTTTCCTAGAGTGGAGAGATTTGGGAAGTCCCAAGGACTACAAATTTGAACCTTGTATTTCCACTGCATGTTCCTTCATAGGGTGACCCCCATACTGGACCAAGACATCTGTTCAGTTGAGGTTATGTGCTATTAGTCTATAGTAACCGTGTGGGGCCAGCACTGCTAAAGAGGGATCTGATCATAGATACAGATAGAGGAGGATGGCGGCACAGGTAAAAGCACTTTGAGGTTCAGCCTCATCCAGGACAAAGAAGTACGGAATCTGGAGACTGGGGCATGCTCAATAGGAAAGGAAAGGCCTGCAGGAAAAGCATGACCTTTAACATGTACGGGTATTGCTAAGACAGTGAGCGTGCAGATAACCAATCACAAGGCAGTGAGGCATATAAACCAATCCCAAGGATGTTACTAAGGCAGAATTATTTGAAAGAACCAATTAAAAACTAGCAAGCATGTATGCAAAAAAAGCATGTGTTCCTTTTCCTCCCTCCCCCCTCGTGCACAATGGGTTCCTGAAATTCCTGTAGCAGGGGAGCACATCCCTGCACCCACTTGGCTTATGGCCAGGTGTGGCTCTACACATGGACTAATAGACTTTAACACCCGACTGTAACATGGAGAGGAACCCCAGCTGCACCTTTGCCAGGACTGGCTTCTCTCAATAAACTTTGCTTCCATTATCCATTTCTGTCCGTGAATCCATTCTTCAATTTTGCCAGACAAACCCCACATTTCGGTTTCAGAATGCTGCTGAGGGAGGTCAGAGGGGTGAGCAAGAGGCCTGCCGGACACAGGGAGACCAGCAATGAGCTGCCAGTGGGCAAAGACACTCTCCAGTGGGGGCCCAAGGACAGTGTTTCCTGGATTATCCTTAACACCTCAGGGGTCCATTGTCCTTACACAATAGCATAACAAGCAGCCATGCTTTAAGTGTGAACTGAAATCATTTTCCCATAAGTAGCTTCTTGAGAGCACACCCTGACTTAGTACAGACCTAAATTACAGTTCTATTCCTCCACCTGCTGGCTGTGTGACCTTGGGCCACTTAACATGGCAGTGAGCATCAGAACAGTGTCCAGCACATGCCCTTCCCCGATCCTACACTCTCTTCTTCTTTCTGTTGGCTCTTCTTTTCTCACTAAAATGACTATTGCTAGGGATAATATTTATTTCTTAATTACACGCAGAATTAAGCTTTTGTTTAATCCCTGCATGTTTATAGGTACCCCCACAAAATATATTTTAGTTTTTTTATTACCTCAGTGTCACCCACCCCCTTCACACATAGCAGGAGTCGATGAATGTCCAATGAATAAAAATTAGTTTCATGACCTTTGGGGAATCAATTAAAATTTGAGCATCTCAGTTTCTGTTTCTATATAATGGGGGAAGCGAGGTTACATAAATTCTGAGTGCCTTTGAGTCTATGCTTGTATTGAAAGGAAACATTGGGATGACTTATCACTCAACACTCTGACATACAGCACATATTCGCACATATACTCTATCCTCTTACAATTTTCAGTTAAGGTGCCAATCAGATGTCAAGAAGCAGAGGACTCTAAATCAAACCCCATACCTAATAAAGAACTGCATTCCAAAATGGAAGGTCATTCATTTGGCTAAGCACCTGTAAAGACCCAGATACACTCATGCCAAGGACAGTTTTAACAAAAAAGCTATGAAGTAACATACTTGCACACACAAATCCTATATTTTTTAAGAGAAAAATGAGGCAACCAGGTGAAAGGAACAAGGTAATTTCAAAAGTCCTAGCTTTCTCTTGGCAGGGGATTCGGGTAATAGCTTGCCAATTGCTGGTTACTGCTGCCAAGAACCAGGACTGCTGTGCTCAAATTGCTGGCAATGGCCACCTATTGTTTGTGAATTTCTATCTCAGCAGGGGCTCTGCAAAGAGGCTACTCAGGT
>NW_006296540.1:1066879-1082659 GCF_000327345.1 Myotis davidii
CTCTGCCTAATACAGAGAAGTCACTAGAAACAACTTGAAAAAGAGGACACCTATGAAAGTATCCCTGAAAAAATTATTTAACATATTCAGGACATTTTGCCGTGAAATTTTATAATTATGTAAAGATTATAACATATACAATCCCACATATACACAAATGGATATGTCCTCTGCAAAATAAATTATTAAACAATATTGATAATAATCCACTCTAATCACTGAACATTTATAAAACCACAGCTTGCAGCCTGCTGGCTCTCTGTTCATTTATGCTGGGCGGTAGTTAGTACACCACACAGCCAGATAAAAGGACCCATTTGGAAATTTTTGTTCGGTGAACTCAAATATAGATACTTTGGCATCTCTTTTATGGCTTAATTCTCTAGCATTATCTGTTAAATGTCATAGAAAGTGATTTTTTTAAAACAAAAATTGGCTTTTAATTCTTGAAGGTTTTTTCCCTTTCTGGTCCAAAGGCAATGCAGCACTTCTGGGGCTCCAGAGTAAACCCTAACTCCTGTATTTACAAGCCTTGTCAATTGGGCACAATTATAAACTCTCAGGGCTTCAGTGTCCTCCGCTATAAAATGCAGCTAATCATAATACCCTCTCCTGGCTTGTTGGAATAAAATGAAATGAGAGCATATGTGTAATGCACTTCCTATTTCTAAAAACTGTTGGCTATCATTTATCTCTCTATGCCTGGTGTACTGAACAAAATCTCAGGCTCTCATGTAAGTGAATCTGGCCTTGAGTCTGACCTTCCTATTGACTAATTGAGTGACTCTGGCAAGTTAGATTCCTACACTTCATTTTCTTCAATGACAAATTGGGAACGATCATTCTAATACCACAGGTTTCAGTGTATTATTGTGAGTATACAATTACAGCTGGCCCTGGCCTGGATGGCTCACTTAGTTAGACATCATCCTGTGTATGGAAAGGTTGTATGTTCGATTCCTGGTCAAGGCACATTCTCCGGGTCGCAGGCTCAATACCCGGTGGGGGATGTGCAAGAGGCAGTCGATGAATGTTGTGCTCTCCCATGGATGTTCTTTACTTTCTCTCCTTCCTTCCTTTCTCTCTAAAATTCAATAAACTATTCTAAAAAAATAAAAATCACGGCTGTAAGTATGCTTGACAAAGACATATCAATGTATAAGCTCATCACCACCATTGTCATCAATCTGTACCTTCACTAAGTGCCAGAGTCATAATAATATCTGCATATATCTTCTACCATTATCTGAGATCCACAAATAATCCATCGCCCAACGCATTTGGGCCATGTAAGAGAAGAGGAACAAAAGGTACTTCAATGATAGGCTGATGGTGAATGAAAAAGAAAACCTTAATCCACAACATAATAAAACCAAATGGCTCCTTTATTATTAAAGCAACAGAAAACATTTTGAATTGCCTTCTAGGACTGAAATATTCTTATACGCAACTAGAATCTTATGCGTGTACCAAAATATGACTTATTGCTTGTCCTAAATGAAAATGTCCAGATAGTAGGGACAATGCCTAAGATAAGAAAAATGTTAATGAGTCTGTAAGAAAGTGAGTGTCCAATAATACTTATTATATCTAAGAAGAGGCCCTAATGGCATTTTTTAGGCATTTGGAACTATGCTGCACATAAAAGAAGTATTCTATGATGGGTTTATACAGCCTTACGGCTAGACAGTTAGTAAGCATTATTTTCTCAGCAGACTAATTATCCAGACTTTCTTTTTAAAACAACTCATTTAATATTCTAAATAAAAGAGAATATATGCTTGATGCCAACACTCAATAGCTGTCACTGTTGGCCAATAAAAACTGTAAGTGACAATTTTCTCAATTCATTATGAAGTTCTAAATTCCACACCAAATAGCCAGAGTCTTATAATTTAAGAAAGGTTTTGGTTTTCATTGTATTTAAAATATGTTCCTCTCAGTAAGGAAACCCTCTCTCCCTCTCTTCTCTCATTCCTTCCTAAAACAAAAACTGAAGGCTGTCTTTGCAAAGACCTCCTACTGAGGCCATTCTTCAAAGTTACTTAGATATAAGTTTCCAGAAAAACCTAGGCAAGAATCCCTGCACCGAGTCTTGTGAAAAAAATAACGTTAAAATTATGTATAGCTTTGAAAATAGTCATAAAGACCAGAAAAATGAAAAAGTTATCACCATCAGATTCAGAGAAAAGATGAACTTTTTCATGTTTAAACAACATCATCTTGCTAATTTCCTTTCTCTGTTGTTGTTCTCCTCATAAAAAAGTGAAAGATAATTCGAGGACTGGAAAGACAGACTAAGACTGCCCTTGCATTGAACCAGAACTGCCTAAGCAAACAGCTGTGGCTGAGAGAGTTACATGGGATAGCTCATTGCCAAGGGCGGATGTTCTGTTAGGATGAGCCAGAATCCAAAGGTCTCAACCATACTTGGTCAGAAGAGCCATTGATGTGCCAGAATAAAATGGACTTTGCCATTTTCCAGAGGAGTACAGCAGCCTCAAGGAAGTTAAGTCACATGCCACTGACCTAGCGAGTGTTTGGACGTGGGATTAGGTTCGGGTATTCCCATGTGTCTGACCAAAAACCTGAGGTTCTACAGGAAGATGCATTGCCTCTCCTAAGCTAGATCCTCCTTTGTAAACTGAGACCTTGGGACTCACAAGGGGATCTTTAAGATCTCACTGGGAAGAAATAGTCCATAAATCAAGGGCTCAAACACTGTCTTTTAGATTCCAGCCAAGGAGGCCTCTGCCCTTACAATGCAGAAGGCACCCCCAGGCCCTCCTTCAGCCACGCCTCTTCCTACAAGGCCAGGAGTGGAGGAGCCAAGGAGATATGCCCATGTGGTGGCTGTGCATATGTTCTTCCCCACTCATTCTCAAGTCTCGGTTCTATCTAGACCAAGCTCTGGTTCTAGGCATGCGGGAGTTCTCTGTCCAGATGACCACCTAGGCCAGTGGTTGGCAAACTGCGGCTTGTAAGCCACATGCGGTTCTTTGGCCCTTTGAGTGTGGCCACGAAGTTTCAATCCTACTGTATGTGCGTGCCTGCATGTGGTATTTTGTGGAAAAGCCATACTCAAGGGGCCGCAGTTTGCCGACCACTGACCTAGGCTATTTCCAGGACCAGGGTAGGTCTCTTTGCTGGATCCAGTCTCTTTAGGACAGGACAGGCCTCCCCAGTGCCCAGGATTGAGGATTGGTGAAGAAGAAGCTGTTTTTAGGGGGTGGTGAGGTGAGGGTGGGCGATCAGAGATGGAACATGTGGCCTGAGGTGTCCACACACCTGTGCATGGGACAGAACCAGGGGTGAGAAGAGCAGCTGGGCAGAGTGGAAGCTAGGCAGGGCCTGTGCTCCCCACTCTCATAGGACTTAGAGAACTCTAAGTTTCAAATCTGGCCTTCCAGATTTGAATGTTCGTCAGAGTGAGAGGATGGCATAGATCCCTTTAATAATTTTGATAGCTTGATTTATTACTTGTAAATATTTACACTTGTAGTATGTGGGTTTCTACTTGTTCTCTTTTTTACCTCAGACCTATGAAAAGTTTAAGACCATAGGATGTTTTGTTAGGCTGGCAGGAATGACTGCTTCTTTTAGATTTGAGCTAACACTGTATAGTAATCAGGAGACTTGGCATGAAAACAGCAATTGGTAGCCATGTGTGAAGGAAGACCTCTGGCCATTCCAAGGCAACATTCTGGATTCAATCATCCTTTGGGATTCACAGCTGCCCCCTTTTAGACAGGGCGGGACAACCATTTGGTCCCTGTCAGAGATGTAGGGTAAAGCTTTGAGCTGGACCGCATAACCAATGCCCCCCTTTCCATGGAGACCTTTGACCAGGCCGGGATCACTACCTGTGCACCTTCCATTACCTGTCTTCCTAGGTCAGCATCTGAGCACAAGGTCCCGGACCTGAAGAAACCCTGAGACAATTAGCTCAATCACCACACCTAAGAGGATCATCCAGGGAAATGAATCGAATTAAGCTTGTTTCGTGAGCAAATTAGTGCCATTTGTTGTAATGAAAGATAGAGTCCCTGGCCTTGTGACTCTCACTTAAGGCAAGAACATGCAGGAATCACTAGCACTGGGAGAGAAGTCTCTCTTAATTACTTGTCTTTCTTCACTTCAAGGCATGCCCGACAAGCAGTTAGTTAAGGGCATCTTTCCTGACTGAAGAAAAAAAAAATCCCCCTTAAAAAACCTCGTTGAAAAATAATAAATCCAAACAATGAGAATATCATATGTATCTTCACAATGGAACCTTCATCTTTAATAAGAAGGATAATGTTATTTGTGCTTCACTGTGTACAATAATTTTTTTTCTCCCTAAAATTGAAAACCCTACGGTGAGTCTAATTTCAGTTAAGATCAGAAAATAACAGCATATGGTGTATGGAAGCAAAGTTAATTATGGCCTCAACATCCCTCCGTAGCTCTTTCTCCTCATCACGTATTAATCTTCTGGGTACTGTTCTACATGTTAAAATAAGGAGTATGAATTGCGGTTAATATGCTGTTGCCAGGGTAAAGTACTAGGGAATGTGAAAATGTCAGAAAACAAATCCCAGAGAGAAATGAAACACTGTTTTCCTTAGCTTGTGATTACCATACAAATAGACTCCTTCTGAATTTAAATTACAATGACAAAAAAAAAATCCTTTACATTCACTTAAGCACACAGACAAGGGAGAGAAGGCAGGTGATCTGCACACCAAGGTTCCAGGGTATTACCACCATTGCCACAGTTCCACATGCAAAAACACAGTCAGACAACACACTCCCGCTCGGAAACTTGGAAAGTAACATGTTGTAAAACATTACAGCAGACGACATTTCTTGAATTAAGAGCAAAAATCTGTTATCTTCAACCGCAGGGAGAAGTTATGATAAACAACGTATGGGAAAATCTAACAAGCACGTGTGGAGAGAGGAGAGGGGAGAAAAATGACGACTTCTCTAAGGAGAGTTGGGAATGTTTCCAGGATCAGAAGCTTCCTTTTAGAGATGCCTGGTCACATTCACCCATCAGTTGTAATCCCAAGGTGGAAAGGTTATTCGCTAAGCACCCACATGTCCATGTCCGGAGGTGGCTCTGAATGGCTTTGGTGTGCAGCATGACACACTCATGACTGCAGAGGGAGGGATGCTATCCTTAGACAGAGGCTTGGCAAGCAAATTCCCAAACAAACACAGGGCACTAGAGAGAGGATGTGGCTGGCTGCTTCTGTTTCCATACCTTCATGTCTTTTCTCTCCTTGACCAACTTGCCAATAGCTACACAGTTTTAAAGATCAAGTTTCCATCTTATCTACTCCCTGGCCTTTTGGTTTGGAAGATTAAGGCACGGCCTCTAGACAGAGTGAGTACAAATGTGGACTTCACTATGTATAATCTCTCAGAGGGAGAATTCTGGCAAATGTGTTCTTTTACAAATTCATCCATTCATTCGACAAATATCTAATAAATACCTACACCTTGCTAGTCAATGTTCAAGGCAGAATATTCAATGGTCCACAAACAGATAAAAGCCCTGTCTTCATGGAGATTCCATTCTAGTAGGGGTGGGGGCGCTAAAGAATAAGCAAAATAAATAGGTTACATTTGACCCTTGTTAGATAGTGAAGAGTGCTCAAGAGAGAAATAAAGCAGAAAGGGGCAAAGAGAGAAGTGGGAATTGCAGCATTCGATGGGTGACCAAGGAAGGCCCAGTTGGAGGATGACCCACAAAGAATGCCTCAAAGGGACTTAGTGAGCCAGTCATTTGGGGACCCAGGGGAAGAGCATTCCAGGCAGCAGGGCCACAGTCAAGAGTGTGTCTGAGTCTCAAGTGACTTAAGGAGGGAAGTGAGGAGTGAGGTGAGGAGGGGGGCAGATGAGACCTGTCCTTAGCAGCCAACAGAAGAACCTGAGCTTTGATGGAGCAGGGCAAATGTCTCTGAACATCTGTAGAACAGTGAACACTAATTACAGTGTGTGCCCCCAATAGGCATGCAGCTTCAATGAGACCCTGGCACAGTGTCCGGCACACATCCGTCTCACAGCTCTCTAGGAGGACATTATACTTGCACTGCTTTACCGCCTGACCACATGAATGTCTGTCCATCTAGACCTGAGTGCCCTGAGGCTGAGGTGGAAGCGGACTGTTAGTCCTTCCTGTCACCAGAGGAGGGCGCTGCACCCAGGAAGCACGGAGAGTCTCTGTGAATTCTAAGAGCTTTCCTGGTTGGGGACAGGGCTCTGGGCACCTCTCCTAAGGATGATCCTGTTAAAGGTCCAGCTTTCACAATGTGATTTTCTTCCTCGGAGCTTGGAGGCAGGTCAGGTGCCGACAGACACGGACTGTCCTTGTCATGTTTGATTGGTGGTTATAACAGATCAGTGGGACTACATTTACTTGTTAAAGAAACCAGCTACTCCCTGCCAACATTCTTTCAGACATGTGTACGGTTTAATGCTTAGCTGGGAAGTGTATGCCCCGAAGCACGGAGGTTCTTCCCTGTAGAAAGGGCTGACGATGGGGCTCACACACAGGGGAGCTCCCCTAGCATAGCGAAGGGCTGGTTTATGATCACTCTTGTCTTGGCAAAGAACCTAGGATGCAGGGGAGATTAAAGCTATACAGGGTAAGGAGCCAGTTGTTCCGCAGGGATCAGTAAAAATGAAATGAAGTACTGCGAAATTTGGAACCAAAGTCCAAAGGCAGTGGGCCGTGACAGACAGACCCTGAGGGCCTGGAGGGATGATGTGTTTCTCCTTTTGTTCTCTCAGGGCCTAGCACAGGGCCTGACACAGAACAGGTGTTTCATGCATGTTGGTTGAATTAATTAATTCATAATTAATACATAAGTCAAGGCAAAATAATATCTATCATCAACTCATTAAAGCCAGAGAATGTTTAATTTATTCAGAATGAGTTTATGAAAGAGGCCAAAGCCATAAGCACACAATCTACTACTTTCAATATGTTGTTATAAATAAGGTTGACAGATAGGTGCCCCTACTTTTATTTTATTTAATTCATTTATTTTGGGTGTTAATCCTCACCTGAGGATATTTTCCCATTGATTTTTAGAGACAGTGAAAGGGAGGAGGAGAGATATAAAAATAGAGAAACATGGATGTGAGAGAGACACATGGATTGGTTGCCTCCAGCATGTGTCCTGACCAGGGCTGGGTATTAAGCTTGCTACCTAGATACCTTCCCTTGACCATAATCAAACCCAGGTCCCTTCAGTCTACAGGCCAGGCCAACACTCTATCCACTGAGTCAAACTGGCTGGGGCTGGCCCTACTTTTATTACCACCTCCCGCTTTATTTATTTATTTTTTCTAACTGTTTTATAGCTTCTTTTTTTTTTTAATAGAGAGAGGAAAAGAGAGGGTGTGAGAGAGAAACATTGATATCAGAAATATCAATCTGCTGCCTCATGCACACCCCCTACTGGGGATCCAGACCATAACCATGGCATGTGCTCTGATGAGGAATCAAACCGGTGACCCTCTGGTGCACAGGATGACACTCAACTAACTGAGCCAGGGCACTTACCCCTTTATTTTAACTATCAATGCAATGGTTGACCTTCCTCAAAAGTGAAGGATCTAATCAGTGTGGTTTGGTAACCTAGATTTGTCTGTTGCTTTTGATTCTAAGGCATAAAATTATAATTCTACAGAACTTTTCTATAGTTTCCCCAGATAAACCTTTATCTTGTAAAAGAGGTTATTCTTAACCTATCATAGATACACTAGGTAAGAGTTTTAATATTGTGAAGCATCATATAATTTACAATTATAATAGCAATTAGGGTATCCATTAGAGGAGACCAACTCCCATATTTTTCTTGTTCATGAAAGTAAAAGGCATTTCTCAAATAATTACTGCTTCCTCCCCCCACTTACCAAATACCATTAAAATCAAACAATAGAATGATAGGATCATAGAGGTAGAATATCAATGTTAAGACCTGGCACAAAATTCATGCTGCAATTCTCAAAGAGGTTTTGTAACCTAGAATAAACTGATGTGCAAAGCAACTACAGACCCCTTAATTTTCCTTTATGAACACTTATGAAATTTCTAGTATTGTGTGCATTCTGAAGACTTGTAAACCATGTCAATACAAAACTTTCCTTAATTCCTCAGAGGCCAGTGAATCCCGAGATGGCATTTTGAAATAGTTCAACTGTCAAGTGGAAGTTTAAACAAAACAATTACAAGAATTTCAGCCATGGTTATATTTCAGTAAGGTTTAAGTATTTCTTGCTACAAAAGAAACCCCTGTGCAATATTAATACATGATACATATTATTCAAAGCATTCATTCACCCACTCAGTCATTCACTCATTTGGCACTTCTTAGAACACACCTTCTGTGTACAAAACAGTGGGATGGATAACTATTGTCTTATTCCCCATTGTACCCTGGTAATACCACAGTGCCTAGCACACAGTAGGTGCTCAATAAGGAACATTGAATGTTGAATAATGAAGGACTAAGAAACAATCTTTCCCCCATTCTGAAAAAACTTACCGTCTTGTAATACATTTCCTATATTATGAATGACCTAAAAATAACGACAACATATTTCCTTGGTTTTTGCTTGCTTTTGCTGCAGATAGTTTGGATAGTGGAAACCAGAAAAATACACCAGAAGGAAACTAGAAATCACTGCAGAGAGAACACTTCTACTTGACCTAGCTGATAAGAGCTAAGTAGACAAAGACAAATGGGGTTGCGTAAAGGCAGGCAAACCTAGCAACGGCGACCTGTGTCAGAAAGGTATGCCATGGTTTGCTTTAGCTACGTGGACAATCTGGAGGGACAGAAATGACTAGAATCCAAAGAGTTCCCTTATGGTCAGTAGCGAAACCTTCATTGTTTATAGGATTGAAGTAACAGTGGTCTCATCAAAAGAAATCTCACTTGCCTTCTTATCATCCATAGTACTCTTGCAATGATTAGGCTTTTAAAATAGATTGTTCACAACAGTTTTCCTTGAATGGAAATGGGCCAGAACTGCAGGGTCCCACCTGGCGTTAGCACAGAGACAGCCTCCTCCCCATGTGATCAGTCCAGGAGAGGCACAAAACCCGCCTGTCATCACTGAGCACATGTCGCAAAGGCTCGCTACTGATGCTGTGGTGCTTCCACTCGGTGGGAGGAGTCTGCAAGGTCACCCTTCAGAGCCTGGTGATTCTCAGCCTACTTACTATTCTAATGCCTTATTTATATGGTGTCTCAGCAGATGAGAAGCAGCAAATTAGAAGGCAGGGACCTGGAAGAGAGAGCCATACTGATAACAGAAGTCAGTGCAGGCAAGCTGAGCTCCACTGAGGAAATGGGAGCAGGACTGCACTTGATGGCCCCAGACAGTAATTACCAGTCCAAATGGAAACCTTGTATCCATGATGGGATACATAATTTGCAGGGCCCAGTGCAAAATGGAAATGCCAAGCCCCTTGTTAAAAAATTACGAAGAATTTTCAGACTATGGCAGCAGAGCATTAAAACAAGCGTGTGGCCCTTCTGAGAAGAGGCCCCTCATGACTGCATCCATTGCAGGTCCATGAAGCCAGACCTGCTTGTACCATTATACTCAGTATACTATGCTTGAAAATGAAAAGGCACATCTCATACACTTTGGAAAGCAGTTCAGAAATATAAACTTTGTTCGTTTGTTTTGGCACCTAAAGAGTTAAACTTCAGTCATCTGGGAAAACCATTTATGTATATCTGAAGACACTAGATATCACTGCAATTCCAACATGCAACTTCTGTAATAGCTCAGGATTCACCCTAAACACAGGCTTTCCCTTTACAGCCAAGTATTTTTGTCTTGTGAACAGCCTGTTTGCTTCTTAGGACGGAGAAATTTCCCATTTCTTTGTATTCCTCCCCCACCCATGCTCAGAATCTAAATCCATAAAGGCTTATTAAATCAGAGAAGGATAAAAGCATGAAATAATTCATGTCATTTATTAGTCATTACAACTCAGCAAAGCATTGCTAAAGATCTACTGAAAGCACCTCTAATATTTCTCCACGTTTGCAAGTAAACACAAATCCACCAAGTGTATTTGATTGGAGACTCTGGTGACCAAAGTCCACTTCACACTGGAAGTCATTCCATTGGGTACTAAAATACTTAAATACTCAAATTATAGAAATACTTCTACATCTCGTTTTGTAATAACCATTTTAATAAATATTCCTATTTCCTATGCACGAACATCATTTCTTCAGAGGAAAGCATTTCTCACTGTGACAGAAAACAATTTAACTAAGTAAAAAATGAACAATTTAGTACGTACATAGCCAAGATGAAGTACGTCTTTATAAAGCAGGAAATTTTACGGAGAAGAGAAATTAACTTAAGTGGTAGGAGGTAAAATTGGATTTGTCTTCCTTAACTAAAGCATCTGCAATGGCAACATGTTTTAAAACGGTGCGCGGGCAAAGGCTTAGCATTTTCCGCCTGGTATAGTCTAATGTGATGGATTTATTTGACATCTCCTCGTTTAATGTCTCAAAATGTCTTCCTTCTTAATACAACCAATATATACTATAACCATTTATTATTGTCAGAAAATAAAGTCCCACAAAAAGCCTGAAGATTCTTTTCATTTTAAAGCTGTGTGACAGTAGCAATTGATGACGGTTTGCGGTGAAATCACTCTGGCTTATGAGATATTAAAGGACAGAGTTCTTGTTTTACCATCCTCAGACCCTCTATGCCTAGCACAGTACCTGGTATACAGTAGTTCATGTGTACCTGGTGTACAACATGAACATGTATTATACATTTTTTTTAAAAGAAGCAGACTTTCTTTTTTTTCCCTTTTTTAAAAAGTATATATTTTATTAATTTTTTTTACAGAGAGGAAGGGAGAAGGATAGAGAGTGAGAAACATCTATGAGAGAGAAACATCAATCAGCTGCCTCCTGCACACCCCCTACTGGGGATGTGCCCGCTACCAAGGTACATGCCCTTGACCGGAATCAAACCTGGGACCTTTCAATCCGCAGGCCGACACTCTATCCACAGAGCCAAACCGGTTAGGGCACACCTTAGATTTTTAATGTATTTAATCAGGATGATTCTTTCTCAAATTTCAAGAAAGGATTCTTTATAAGTAAGTTCTGTTGAAAGGCAAGGAAGTTGAATGCATTTAATAAGTACTGTATATTAGTTAATATTTACTGAGCACTTCGTGTGTACAAGGCTAAGCTACGTGGTTTATAAAATACATTAGCCCTTTTGCCCACCCAAAACTCATGTAATATCCCCACTTTACAGATGGGGAACCTGAGCCTGAGAAGTTACAAACTTGTCCTCTGCCATGTGACTGAGATGGGGCTCCAATTGAGACGGGATCCAGACTTCCCAAGGGCTGCTGGGTGAATTTCCCAGGGTGTAACTCCTAACCGACAGGTGGTCACTGTGCACATCTTGTTCCACCGGTTAAGGATAAGCAGAGCTGTCTAAAATAGGATACTTGTTGGCAGATTTTCCTACGGAATGCTGCAGATAAAATTTAAACCAGTAAACATCCATCTAAGAACTCTTAATAAAGAGAGAGAGAGCTTAATCCAAGCACATGCTGGAGACCACACAGATTCTGGGTCATGACCTGCAGAATGTCAGGAATGGCAGAAAGAAGTGGCGGTCAGCATTCAGGCTAATGTAGACGAGACACCCAGCCCTCATGCAACCTGTAAAGACAAATACCTCCCACTGATCTCTCCCGTTTACCCAAGCTAATGGCTTCTTGTGGTCTTCAACCTGCTTGCAGCACCAACACGAGAGAACACATTTCTTCTTTCTGGAGCCTCACTCCTGACTTGCTTTCTACAGTAGGAGCCTCTTACGGCCCTTACATAACGAGAAACCTATTTCAAACTTTGGCAAAGTTATATATTATCAGACAATCTAAGGGCAAAGAATAGAGCTGAGATTCGCTAACATCGGGCAGCCACTGGAAGGTCTTTAGGATCATGCCTCTCAGAGCCCATCTGTCCGTGTCTCTAGGTTGCTTTCATGCACACAGCCACTACCTTAGTATGTTCTGGGCACCGTAACAACATGCCTTACACTGGGTGGCTTATGAACAATGGGACTTTTTTTCTTACAGGTCTGGAGGCTACAAGTCCAAGGTCAAGATGCTGGCAGCCGCTTTCGGCATCTGGTGAAGGCCCATTGCCTGGCTGACAGATTGAGTCTCTTGACTGCGTCCTCACATGGTGGTCGGGAGGCAGGTCTCTCTGGGGTCTCTTTTATAAGCACCTTACTCTTATTAACGAGGGCTCTGCCTTCATAAAACAGTTACTTCCCAAAGGCCCCACCTTCAAATACCATCACACTGGGGCTTTGGTTTCAACATGTGAATTTTTGGGGGGCTGGGGGGGCACAAATATTCACTTATATAGTTCTAAGGCTTACAACTTCTCAATCCCACCACAGACAGAGATTATCTCTGAATCCCACTGACAAATCCCAGTGTCTATCCCCCTCTAACTGGCTGGGGCAAGGAAGGGGTACTCTGAGAAAAGGGTGTTGTGGGCTGGCCAAATATGTCCAATGATTTACAAGATGTCTCCTCTGTGAGATTTCAAGCCTGGTGCCCCTTTCCTTACACCCTTCAGACTGTGTTCACCGCTCATGTCCACCTATTCTCAGCGCCACCAAGTCCCGGGTATCTGTATTTCCACCACGTCTCTACCCACAGTTCCTCTTTCCTTCCCTTCAATGCCGCCGTCATTTATAGACTCAGAGGCTATCAGAGGTAGAAATGATCTCAGGGCCTTCAGTGGAAAATAAATGCAACTTCTCCTAGCAGCTCCCCAACAGTGTTAGGCTGAACGGGTGCCAAGCATGGGCACAATAGGAAAGGCTGTTACAAGTGATTAATGATGTCTACCATGGGAGCAGGAAGCAGGGGCGGCACCCATCAGGTACTGATGTATTTGATTCTTGTTCAAACTCATTGATTTATAGGTGAGGATTCTGAGGCCACGGGAATGAGGTAAACATGTCCATGGTAACAAGAGTAGTTAAGGGCAGGGTCTGGATAACCCAATTATTACTACTAGTGCTCTTTCCAAGGCATCTTACATTTTATCCTTGCAAAGTAGATCTAAAACAGGGAGAGAGGTTTCCAGGAGCCCAAGAAAGGGCTCTCTGGTGCCATCACAGTCCACTTTCAGCTACAACTTAATTTAGATCAGCGGTTCTCAACCTGTGGGTCGCGACCCCTTTGGGGTTAGAACAACCCTTTCACAGGGGACGCCTAAGACCATCGGAAAACACATATATAATTACACATTGTTTTTGTGATTAATCACTATGCTTTAATTATGTTCAATTTGTAACAATGAAATTGGGGTCACCACAACATGAGGAACTGTATTAAAGGGTCGCGGCATTAGGAAGGTTGAGAACCACTGAGTTAGATGATCACACAGGGAAGTGAGCATGGCAGATGGACAGTCTTACAAGACGATACTTAAGGAATCTATAAGCAAAGTGTTATTGGTAGCTTGGAAACACCAACTGCCTACAAACTTAACTGCATACTGTGGATGCAAATTAACTAAAACAAACTGTACATGTGAAGACAATCGCATTTTACATGCATTGGGAGTTTACTACATGCCAAGTACTTTTGAAAGTACTTTACATATATTAACTCCTTTAGTCCTGGTGGTAAGGCAATTCATTAGTTATTATAATTTTCCCCATTTCCGCAGAGGCTGAAGCTGAGGCACAGAGGTGTTAAGTAATGTGCCCAATATCACACGGCTAAGACATCCTCGAGCTCAAATTCAAATGCAAAGACATCTGATTCTAGTGTCCAAGCTCTTGAACGCTACTCCATGCAGCTCCTCCCCCTCCCAGTGTTGACTTTGCATGGCAAAGCTCTAAACAAACATTTGTCATTTTTGCTATAAAGTTATGAGGTGGCTAACCATAACTCACCACATGTTGGTTTTATCATTTCATTGTTAGATTTCCATATGCTTTCCTAGAATAATCTACCTCAATGTGAATAAAATGTATAGATTTCCAAAACAATTGGACATTTTCATAAGAATGTCAAGAAGCTAGAACCAAAGTCATTCAAAGATGGCAGACAATCGCAAGAGGAGAATGTGCAGTGGTAACAATACTAAAGCTGAACTTCAAGTTCTCAAGGTCGATGGTGAAGCTACGCACCATCCTGGAATAACTTTTCAGGTAGAAACTTCCATGACTTAACAGGAAAGGACTTCCAGAGAATCTACCTTAAAAGACTGAGAAATCACTGAATAAATGAGACTCTGATGAGATCTGATTTATGAAGCACATCGAATGCCAGTCAACAGTCACTCCCCCACAGCCAGCCCTATACAAGATGAGAGGGCCATCCGCAGATGATCCCTCAGAAGTCCTGGCATAGTTATAGTGATTCAATGCCACACAAAGCTCTCTTCAAAGCCCTATCGCTTTTAGAACTCTGAAATAATTAAACTCAACTCGGTCAAACATACTGCAAAACAAACAGAAACCTAACTAAGGCCAGGCTTGACTATGGTAAAAAAAACACACAAAAAAACTACTTAAAGTCTTAACATTTAGTCTAATAAGAACACTGACTAGGAGGAGGTGGCCCTTGGTTTTGTCAACTAGCTTCATGCACTCCCTTAGGAGAGCTCAACCTTTCCACCTGTAGCCTGAGATTGCACCTGTTTCCTAAGGCTGCTACAACAAAGTACCACACATGTGGTTGCTTAAAATAGCAGAAATGCAGTCCTGGCTGGGTTGTTCCGGTGGTGCGAATGCAGACCCTATACGCCAAGGTTGTGGGTTTGATCTCCAGGTCAGGGCACGTATGAGAAGCAATCAATGAAAGCATCAATAGATGTAACAACAAATCAATGTTTCTCTCTCTCTCTCTCAAATCAATAAATAAACAATTTTTTAAACAACATACTTATTCTCAGAGTTCTAGAGGCTGGAAGTCTGCGGTCAACAAGGCCACACTTTATTTGAAGAGTTGTAGGGAGAGTCCTTTGTGCTTTCCTAGCTTCTGGAGGTTGCTGGCAATCCCCAGCATTCTGTAACCTCTGTCTCTGTGTCCAAATTCCCCTCTTCTAATAAGGACGCCAGTCACTGAATTAGGGTACACCTCAATCCAATATCGCCTCATTTTAACGTAATTACTTCCACAAAGACCCTCTTTCCAAATCAGGCCACATTCATGGGGACAGGTATAGGGACTTCAAGCATGTCATTTTGGGGGACACAATTCCACCCATCATACTCCTGTAAAACAGAGAGTGTGCACACAGTCATCTGAAAGATTTCTGGGACCTCCAAAGTTCTAGGATCAGGAATGTGTTTATTGAGTTTGCTCACATTTCTCAAATTCAATAGCCTCTGTCTTTAGCATTACAGACCATTAATCAGAACAACCCTAGCTCTGCACTCACTAGCTGGGCGACCTGGGGCCAGTCACACAGGTTCCCAGAATCCCAGCTTCCTCCCAGGATTGTGGTGAGAGCCAAAGGATTTCATACATGAATACGCCACCATGGCTCAGGTCACCGAGCAGACTTCTGTTCACACACACACACACACACACACATACACACACACACTCATCATCATCATCAACATCATCATCATCATCATCACCATCTCCTTTATTAACATGACTCAATCACCTCCCAAATAATTCTCAGTAATTTCCAGTAGCAGCTATGCTAGCAGCTGAGCTCCAGGGCTGTG
>NW_006296540.1:1082760-1087474 GCF_000327345.1 Myotis davidii
GCAGGACACAGGACCAGCTTGGAAGACATGCAACACCACTAGTCAAACCTGCCCCTCCAGGAGTGTCTCTCAGTCACCCACAAGCCCAGGGTAGGTTCCCAGACAAGCAGCAGCCTCGTTTCTCCTCTCTCCAACTTGTGCCAGCTCTATCTTTGCTCACTTTTACCAAAGTTCCCATCCCTGCCTGTGGTTTAGTTTTATAAAATCAGTCCCTGAAAATGTTTTTTTCAATCGCAGGCATATTAACTCAAAGATCTGAATCTCATAAATGGAAGAAAAAAAAAAACACATGATGCTGCCTAACTAGTGGCCAGGCCCATTGAAACTGGACTTAATTTTGGGGAAAAAGGTTTCCTTCTTTTTTTTAAAAATATATTTTATTGATCTTTTTACAGAGAGGAAGGGAGAGAGATAGAGAGTTAGAAACATCGATGAGAGAGAAACATCGATCAGCTGCCTCCCGCACATTTCCTACTGGGGATGTGCCTGCAACCCAGGTACATGCCCCTGACCGGAATCGAACCTGGGACCTTTCAGTCCGCAGGCCGACGCTCTATCCACTGAGCCAAACTGGTCTCGGCAAGGTTTCCTTCTTATTACTGAGGGTGGTACCACGTCCCACTTAGCGAATCCTAAGATTTATCCAAGGGGGCCATCTGGGACACTGGTTTATGTCCCCAGGAATCTACCACTTCCTGTGGCTCCTAAGTGAGTGCTGCAGGGTTCCAAGGGATGACCAAGAGCTTGGGACCTTATCTAGCGACATGGTTGCACAATCCCCAACCAAGGTCAAAGGGATTTCTTTTTCATCACTTTTATTCCAGG
The DNA here is from genome assembly GCF_000327345.1 of Myotis davidii. NCBI lineage: Eukaryota > Metazoa > Chordata > Mammalia > Chiroptera > Vespertilionidae > Myotis > Myotis davidii. The sequence goes on from NW_006296540.1 coordinate 1,083,586, forward strand.
GAAGAAATAGTCTACATATGTATCTGTCAGAGGCTGACATTAAGCAGGAACAGGATTTGGAGCTGCTTAAGCATTTCAAGGGAATAAACCCTGGAACCCTCAAAATAATCTCTGTGAGCTGTCTTTGGAGAATGTTATTCAAAACTAACTCCGGTGAGAATTTTGTTACCAGGCAAATCCTCTCCAAATACTAAGATTTGAGAAAATGATAACTTCCTCCATATTCACTGTTTGTAGATTTGTTATTGTTTTCTAATAGATTTGATTTCAAGTATTCATAGGGCCTTCAACATACGAAGATCCTGGAGTTACAGTGCAGTGAGAGAAGGCTTTAGATTTCTTCCCCTTTGTATTTTGTCATTTTATTATTAACTAGTGACCCGGTGCACAGATTCATGCACATTGAAAGGAAATTAATTAGAAGGTGGTTGGCAGGGTGGGACTGGGTGAAATGGGCTAGACACACCCTGCAGCCAACTTCCCATGCAGTCCCTCCCTGGAGTCTGCAGAGTGAGCAGTGTCCCTCTGGCAGGTGGGGTCCCCCAGCCTGGCCTGCAGGGATAGGGCAGAAACCAGCTGTCTGACACCCCGAGGAGTACTGGAGTGCGAGAGGGCACTCTGCCAAGTTGCTACTGTACAGGGTGTGGAACGCAAACGCAAGTGTGCAGTGAACCAGATTCAGGGCTGACAGTGCCCCAGCAACAACGTAACACACGGCTGAAGTTGGAATCGCGTGGCCCTGCAAGGAATCGGGCTCCCTCCTCTCTGGTTTTGGGGTGCACCACCTGAGAACCGCCGCTGCCAAGTCACTGCAGCTTGGCAGCTCCTGCGTTGAGCGTGTGCTGGCAGCTTCTGCATTGAGCGTCTGCCCCCTGGTGGTCAGTGTGCGTCATAGTGACTGGTTGGATGGTAGGAGGGTCACTTAGCATATTAGCCTTTCATACATACAGATGATATATATGTGCCCACATATAGAGATATATGCACATACACATTTTTTTCCGTTAACAATACCATCACACTTCCATAACCAGTACATCATTTTGTAGAGGGTGCTTTGCTCAGGGCCATACGTAATCGAGGCCTATAGAATATTCCGAATTACCTCATGACTCTCAATGAGGCAATTTTACTCCCGGAGACAATGTCTGGAGATATTCTGGCTGTCACAAAGAGGGGTAGGGGTGCTACTGGCATCTAGTAGAGGCCAGAGATGCTGCTAAACATCTTATAATGCATGAGATAGTCCCCTACAACAAAGACTGCTCCAGTCCAAACTGTTAGCAATCCTGAGATGGGAAAACTCTGAAACCGGTACTTACATTCAAAACCAGCCTTTGAACAAAATCAAACCACAGGAAGGGAGAGCCAGAGTCCCCACCAGGAGAACACACGGCCACCTTGACTAAGCCTTGTGCACCCCTGGAATCCCCTACCCCATCCCCCAGCTCCCAGTTAAGAGCTGATCAAATGGGGGAACACACACCCTCCTTAGGGACATAATGACAGGGTAGGACAGTTCCCTTTGTCCTTGTTCACTGGGAGCTCATGCACAAGGGAGGCAAAGGTCACCGCTGAATTTAAATAACCTCCTGTGATAAATCTGCATGAGCCCCATTTGTTCTAGGGGACTTGTTGGATTAAATGAACACAATTGAATGTTCTATAGGACAAGGTCTCCTTTCATGGCTGAAGGAAGGAGCGAGGGTGATTTACAGTTTCATAATTTGTTTGATTCTACAAATATAAAAGTAATATAAGGGTTTCTAAATATTATATAGCCCATAGTTTTTTTTTATGAACTATGAACCTAGTTCTAATGTTTTGCTCATGGAGAATTAAAAGGACAGAATTTTCTTTTTTCACTTCATAAAACAGGAAATATAAGCAATGTTTCTGTTTTATTAGATTAGATGATATATAGAGATATATGCACATACGCATTTTTTTCCATTAACAATACCATCACACTTCTATAACCAGTACATCATTTGGTAGAGAGTGCTTTGCTCAGGGCCATATGTAATCAAGGCCTATAGAATATTCCGAATTACCTCATGACTCTCAATGAGGCAATTTTACTCCCGGAGACAATGTCTGGAGATATTCTGGCTGTCACAAAGAGGGGTAGGGGTGCTACTGGCATCTAGTAGAGGCCAGAGATGCTGCTAAACATCTTATAATGCATGAGATAGTCCCCTACAACAAAGACTGCTCCAGTCCAAACTGTTAGCAATCCTGAGATGGGAAAACTCTGAAACCGGTACTTACATTCAAAACCAGCCTTTGAACAAAATCAAACCACAGGAAGGGAGAGCCAGAGTCCCCACCAGGAGAACACACGGCCACCTTGACTAAGCCTTGTGCACCCCCTTGTGCACCCCTGGAATCCCCTACCCCATCCCCCAGCTCCCAGTTAAGAGCTGATCAAATGGGGGAACACACACCCTCCTTAGGGACATAATGACAGGGTAGGACAGTTCCCTTTGTCCTTGTTCACTGGGAGCTCATGCACAAGGGAGGCAAAGGTCACCGCTGAATTTAAATAACCTCCTGTGATAAATCTGCATGAGCCCCATTTGTTCTAGGGGACTTGTTGGATTAAATGAACACAATTGAATGTTCTATAGGACAAGGTCTCCTTTCATGGCTGAAGGAAGGAGCGAGGGTGATTTACAGTTTCATACATACTCATTCGCTACATTATCCACTTTGCGCCCGGACTTATGAATATCAACTCATCATCCAGCGGCCATTTCTGCTCATTCAGAAGTGAGCTTTCATTAGGCAGGAATAAGGAATAGGAGAGGGCAGCAGGAGGTTTCTACAAGGTTCACTATGAAGAAAAACCACCAATATTCGTATGGACCCTTGTCCCTCATCCTGTGTGTTTTTTTTTCTTTGTAATCTCTGATTTTATACATAGACATTTATCCTTCTGTTTTCCAGGGAAAGGTGGTTTTCTAAGCAGAATATCACCAAACAGGCTGTGTATAAATCTAAGACTAAGCCTATTTAAGAGACGAAATTATTTTTGAGCACGGCTGTCTTAAGAACTAACACTTTTTTATAGAGATATACTAAAATCAAATGCTTGTTTATTTATCCACGTAGGTAGGCCTGAGTTCCACTTTAGTAACAATTTGTTTGATTGTACAAATATAAAAGTAATACAAGGGTTTCTAAATATTATATAGCCCATAGTTGGGTGTTTTTTTTTTATGAACTATGAACCTAGCTCTAATGTTTTGCTCGTGGAGAATTAAAAGGACAGAATTTTCTTTTTTTCACTTCATAAAACAGGAAATATAAGCAAGTTGTTTGGGGGTGATGGTGGAGAGACCACTTTAAATTTATAGTCAAATCTCAAAACTCCAGGACTCTAAGTGGATGAATTATAAAGTTGGCTACTTTGTCCTCAGGTGCATATCTGAGCACCTGTGATCTCCCTCATTTCTTTCTCTTTGGCTGCTAAGGTCCAGAGTCTTATTAACCAGGCTCTCAGGGAAGCAACAGCAGCAGCATGTAGGACAGTGGTGGCGAACCTTTTGAGCTCGGCGTATAAGCAAATTGATTGGGGGTGATGGTAGAGAGCGCACTTTAAATTTATAGTCAAATCTCAAAACTCCAGGACTCTAAGTGGATGAATTATAAAGTTGGCTACTTTGTCCTCAGGTGCATATCTGAGCACCTGTGATCTCCCTCTTTTCTTTCTCTTTGGCTGTTAAGGTCCAGAGTCTTACTAACCAGGCTCTCAGGGAAGCAACAGCAGCAGTATCTAGGGCAGTGATGGCGAACCTTTTGAGCTCAGCGTGTCAGCATTTTTGAAAAACCCTAACTTAACTCTGGTGCCGTGTCACATATAGAAAGTTTTTGATATTTGCACCGA
>NW_006296540.1:1087835-1091461 GCF_000327345.1 Myotis davidii
AATATTCGTAGGACCCTTGTCCCTCATCCTGTGTGTTTTTTTTTCTTTGTAATCTCTGATTTTATACATAGACATTTATCCTTCTGTTTTCCAGGGAAAGGTGGTTTTCTAAGCAGAATATCACCAAACAGGCTGTGTATAAATCTAAGACTAAGCCTATTTAAGAGACGAAATTATTTTTGAGCACGGCTGTCTTAAGAACTAACACTTTTTTATAGAGATATACTAAAATCAAATGCTTGTTTATTTATCATTTTTGGCTCTCAGAAGACATTTCAATCGTTGTACTGTTGATATTTGGCTCTGTTGACTAATGAGTTTGCCGACCACTGGCATAGACCAAAGAGGAGCTGATGTTAGAGTTGATTTTAGAAATATGGACATTCAGTATTTTAATGAGGCACTCTCCTGTTTTAATAGGGAAAATGACAAACCCCAAGGGAATCAAAGGTTAAGAGTAGGCTTCGAGGTTTCCTGCAGCTGCCACACTTTGGAAGAGGATCTCTTCCTCTCAACTCACCTGGTCAGAGGCCAGTGGGTCTGCCTATCAGTCAAACAAGCTTTGGGAAGGGTTCTCGCAAGATGTTCACAGAAAGTAAAAGAAAGCTGAGTTCACCTCCACTCAAATACAGGTGACGATGCCAGTGATGGGGCCACAGGGAGATACTGCCACTGCAGGAAGGACTTGAGAAAGCCCATGCCCCGATAGCCAATCACGGGGAGATCTGGAGTGAGCAAGGAGTGCTTTCATAGACACAGGCCCTCAACATGGCCCACACTGATCTAAGACTTACGTTTATTTCAAGTAGGCCTCTCTGAAGGAAGTTATAAAAATACAGATTTTAATATATTTTAAAAATACACAATGAAAGATATCATCAAACTGAAAAAGCCAAGGAGGTGTCATATTTGCTACTCCTGATATCTTGCAACACTCCAGGCAATTACGAGTCCTTTAAAATTCCTTTTCTAATCATACAGTGCCTCTCAAACTAGCTCTAGTAGCAACAGATGGGTTTCAAGGTCAGTGTAACTGGTTTCTATTCCCTGGGTCGCCCTCTGGCTTTTCTCTGTGCAGATGGACCCACGCTTCAGGACCCACTTCAGGTCTGTGGAGTCATTGCTCCAGCCCCTCTATTCCAGCTGGCACCAACCTCCCCTAATCTGACATGTGACCTTGTTCACAGCTGACATCCCATGGAGGTTGACCATAGCTTTACAAATTGCCTCATGTGATTCCTAGTTTTCCCCATGAGGCTAAATTCCCTGAGTACATACACCATTTTATACTTTGTAATATCATCCCTCCTGCCAACATCTGGGGTCTAGAACAGCAGCAGTACAAAGTAGTGCACAATCCTCTATAATAAACAGCTAATATGCTAATTAGACCGAATAGCAGACCAACTCTCCAGACAACCTTCCGGAAAAAGCTGGGGCTGTGAGGGCCAAGCCCTTTGCATGAATTTCGTGCACTGGGCCTTGAGTATACTTTATAAAACTGAATGGAAGGCTTTAATGCTACATACTAACTGGTAAGAAGAAACATCGCTACCTTTCAAGTACGCCTTCCTCAAGACAGTGGAGGTGTATGCTTGCAACTTACACAAACTTTATCCCAGTGAGGAATACAGGATGGCTAACAAGAACAACAACTAAAGTCCACTGAGTGTTTTATTAAGTGTTGGCTCTGTGCTAAGTGGATTCCATGCATGTAGACAGGACTGGAGTAAACATTCTGAACCCCTAGAGCAGTGGTTCTCAACCTTCTGGCCCTTTAAATACATTTCCTCATGATGTGACCCAACCATAAAATTATTTTCATTGCTACTTCATAACTGTAATGCTGCTACTGTTATGAATCGTCATGTAAATATCTGATATGCAGGATGGTCTCAGGCGACCCATGTGAAAGGGTCATTCGACCGCCAAAGGGGTCGCGACCCACAGTTTGAGAACCGCTGCCCTAGAGGAACTAACTTCCTGCACCTGTTCCCTAATTCAGCCTGGATGGCCAATCAGCGGCCAGCTTGGATTTTCTTACAAGTGCTAAAAGGAAGTCTCTGAGTCCTGCTCACCAAAGAGCAAGTGAACACCAGTCTGCTGTGCAGAGCACACGGGCAGGGCTCTAGTTACTGACTGGCGAAGGCATGCACATGCGAGGGGGGCTGCATTTGATTGAATTCACCTGCTCAGCCTGGAATTAATCAAATGTTTCTGTACAGGCCAGAAAGGACCTCACACCATTACAGCTTTTGTTTTTCTTCTTAAGCCACAGGACTTACTGAAGAAGGTCCACAGACTACTGATACCACGTGATTTCAAATCTGGCAGAAAAAAAGCAAAGAGTTCTTTGGAGAGAGAACAGAGTGTTCAATACAGAAACCTCTCTCCCGTCCTGGGTCCAGGACATCTGTTATCTGCTGCAAGCTGTGGGTCATAATTATTGATAGTATTTGACTTTGCATTCATCATTTTAATCTCTATTTATTATGTAGCACATTGCCAAAACAAAACAAAACTCTATAAATTTCAGCTCTAACCCAGAGGAAGGACTGAAAGGTCATTTTAAATGAGTCTACATCCAATTTTTACTTGAGAAAATCTAAAGCACAAATCTTCCCTAAATATCCTGGGTAGGTACATCTCCAGATTCATTACTAAAAAATGTTACATTAACATAACTATTTCAGGCAAATGACTTCAGGGAGACAGGAAGGAATGCCAAAAATGAAAATGTCTCTTTGGAAAGTTGGTTGAGCTGGCTGAGCACTGCTCCACAGGCACCGTGGTTACTTAGGGCAACACACTTAACAAAATTGCACCAGGCCTGTGGTTCTGCGAATCCCAATAGAAATGCCCATAGTAAAAGCACGATTCTTACAGAGCTTTGTAGTTTACCTACAGCCTTCAGACACAGCATGGCATTCAGTCTCATGAGCAACCCCTGTGTAGTGAGTAAGGTCATTCTCACTCTCCAGCTAAGAATCTGAAGTGAAGGGGATTAAACGGCACGCCTGCAAGCCGCGGGGAAGCCCTCAGGATGCTCTCAGCCTGCACTGCACAGCTTCACTCTGCCAGGCACCAGGCAAGCATTTCACAGGGGGTTTCGATAGTCCTTGCAACAATCCCTGCTCCCTGAACACTGGAGTTCAGAGAGCTCAAGAACTTTCCCAAGTTCATGAAGTTGGGGAAGCTGTCTGATATAGTCTATGTCAGGGGTGGGCAAACTTTTGACTCGAGGGCCACAATGGGTTCTTAAGCTGGACCGGAGGGCCGGAACAAAAGCATGGATGGAGTGTTTGTGTGAACTAATATAAATTCAACGTAAACATCATTACATAAAAGGGTACGGTCTTTTTTTTTTTTTTTAGTTTTATTCATTTCTAACAGGCTGGATCCGGCCCGCGGGCCGTAGTTTGCCCACGGCTGGTCTATGTTGTCCTGTTTCTCAAGAAGTGCAGCAAAAGGGTTGGAAATATAAGACTTCTAATCTCAAATGTCACCTCCATGAAGCACTCCTTGACCATCACTCTCACTAGCCTCATGAGTGAAACTTTTCTACCATAATCAATTATTGTACTCTTTTTTTTCATTATATATATACAATATATAATGTATATGTA
>NW_006296540.1:1091687-1095323 GCF_000327345.1 Myotis davidii
CTTTAAAAAATTGGAACATATCTTATTTATTAGATCTTATTTGTAAACTACTGGGCACAACATTTGCTTGGTGAGTGATCAAATGAATAAACAATATCCAGTGTTTTCTTACCATGTGCTTGAGAATTACAAAGTATGCTATATATTTATCATAGGCAATTTAAAAAGTTAGTCTAAAATGTCATTCCTAGCACAAATGCTTTTAAAAATCTATCGCAAAAACATAGAAATTAGAAATATGATTAAGACTCTTATTAGGTAAGATAGGCCAAATTATAGGAATACAATATTTTCTGAACATTCATGTGCACACTTTTTAAAAAGCTATATAAAAGACAGCTTTGGTTACACGCGTCTACAGATTCTCTGCACATAATGTACAGTCTACATTCTTCACATCCAAGCCTAGTTCTTCCCTGTGACATTCACACTTCCTTTATTTTCCGTTGAAAGTGCCCTTCTACAGTGTCTTTTATCATAAGGAGCATGCTGGGCTCACTGTTAATGATCAAGGGCTAATGAAATCAAGGTGGAAGATGCAGAATCCGACTTGGTATCTCAGATTCCACAGGGGCTATGAAATGTAAAGATGTTTGTGTCCTCGACCTCTTTACAGTGGCTTTTTTGCCACTATTCTCTCTCTCTCACCTTTCTAACGTATCCGAATTCATTTCTCTGTCACCATGTGACATGGAGCTCTTTGTTACAGCAAGAAAGCGAATCAGGAGGGACTTCCCAGCACAGCTCAGGCATTTAAGTGCACCAGCCGTTTTCCCCACTGAATGGGGCTCTGAAACGTTGGGCCAGGCTCCAAATCTCTGAGAATTCTTCAGGTTCCAGCAGGCCTCACTCACTGACAGATGAAGACCACTCTTTTTTGTAATGAAACACAAGTCAAATCCTGATTCCACACTGTTAGAATGCTAAACTCTGCTTAACCAAATGACTGACTCACTCATCATTAGAGAAAATCAATAGTTTCCAAAATACTTGGCATCCTCTTCAAATTATGTTAATGGGAACTTCACATTTATAAAATGCCTGGGGTCAGCTGTGTGTTTCTACTTTAACAAACACAGGCAGGAGAAATAACTACCGACACGATCAGCAGTTTGTTTGGAAACCTAGCAGTGTCCATACCAACAAATAACAACCTACCCTAACTTTTCACTTTTCCAGGGTGCGATAGCAATAGTATCTATTTTTTCCATTCTTCTAAATTTCAATTAATTAAAACTTTATCCATCACAACTCTCACTGAGTGTTTTACTTCCTGATATAAGATCCAGAAGAGGCAAATCACAAGAAAGCAACAGATTCGCTCTACAAAGCATTTTCCAGTCTACAGACTTGTCTCAGAATGCATTCCAACAAATTCCACTCTGGCTCTTGATGATTCTTATTTAAAAAAAATTTTTTTTGTTACATTCTCTAGAAATGTTTGAGCAAAAGACCAGAAAATTAAATGTTTGTATACTTTGTGTAGAGATTGGGACACCACGAGTTCTCCTAAACACTGACACTTCACTGATGGGTAGGTATAGGAATCACAAGAAACTACAGGCTTAAAGTTGAGACTTTAAGGAGCTCTTACAGCCAGCAGGACTGAGAATGAGCGAGGAGGAAGTTCTGAGAAGGAGGCGTGCCACCGATAGCTCACTCATAGCCAAGTTACTCTCTCCCAAGAAACAGAAAGACGTAAGTAGTTGGCCCTCTGAGTATCCTGGAACCATTTTTTTTTTTCAAATATATATATTTGAGGAAGGGAGACGGAGAGAGAGATAGATACATCAATGATGACAGAGAATCACTGATCGGCTGCCTCCTACACGCCCCACACTGGGGATGGAGCCTGCAATCTAGGCATGTTCCCTGACCAGAAATCAAACTGTGACCTCCTGGTTCATAGGATGACCCTCAACCACTGAGTCACACTGGCTGGGCCACTTATGTTTTCTTTGGAATAAAGCAAATCCAAGGCTTTCTATAAGAGCCTCTAATTTTTATTAGATTCCTTCACCTTGGTATCAGTTGAAATTTAAATATACCATAGATAGTAGAATGCTTAGCTTTTCAGAAACCCCCCTTTGAAAGGAGGATGCTGTTCTCCACACAAAATAAATAAGGGGATAAATAAAATAATATATAAGTAAGCAAGCATCAGGCCGATGTATTTAAAAGCTGGACTACCAATTTTAAAGAGTCATATGAGCATGCCCTTACCTGTTTTGATATTGATGGCAAAAAAATTCTGAGGATTCCCACTTGTGATCCTGTATGTCAGCTTTTCATTGGAACTCGCGTCAGGATCCTCAGCTTGAATCTGAATGACAGACACATCCTTGGGAGAGTTTTCCATGACGACAGGATAATAAATGGGTTCTGAGGTCAGCGGGGCATTGTCATTCACGTCCTCAATTTCAATGTAGACCTCAATAGTGGCATAGAGTGGAACCACGCCCCGGTCTGTGGCATACACTGTCAGCCAGTAGGACCCTGTTGTCTCTCGATCCAGGATGTCTGCAGTAGAGATGACTCCTAGGAGAAAACAGAGAGCGTGATTGCTACCGTGAAATTGAAGGACATTAAGTAAATCATCTCAAATTCAGGAGGGCTGTGCTAAGTCATGTTGGCATATAAAAAGAAGCCCGTATTACAAGATTACATTAAGATGTTTCCGCCCTACATAAGAAAACTATTTTCTGCAAAACCATATTAATGAGTACTTCTACCATTTGAGGATTATAATTACATTCACAAACGCCTTATTTGCATTTGGGGGATAGGCAGACTCTCATGACATGCGTGCACAACACAGAAGGCACAGTGGGAAGCAATGGGAAGAGAGCAGGGCAGAGGTCAAAATACTTCCCATGTTGCTTGAGGAAGTTGAACAATATCAGGTTAATGTCTCCATGTGACCTGATATTGCATTGGTTTCCTATGCAGCAAAAACTCTCTCAGGGTACATTTTTTTTATGTGCTCATTCACAAAAATAAAAAAGGACCTTTCAAATATTCTTTTGCCGATTAGGATACAAATAATTTGCATGCAGAGATGTCAGCCTTTTTTCAGACTGTTTCCCCGAAACTCTAATGGTACAGCTATTCCAAACAATCAGTGAAGACACCATATCAACACACTGGGTGAATGAGCTTTAGGCCCCCGAAGAACACTACAGGAAGCTATAAATAAATGCTGAGACACTTTGAGAGATACTCATGGACAATTATTCAAAATTAAGACCAGATAAATGCCCAATCTTCTCCCTCCCACCTTTTCTCATTTCGTGGATGAAACAAGTGCCAATAAGGAAGTGAGGCATCTGCCAGAAAAGCCAGATACCGTGCTATTCAGTGTCTTTACAGCCCTCACCCAAGTCACTGGGCTCAGAAACTGAGGACAGGGACCTCATTTCCACTCTGGTGGGGAAGAAACTCTGGGGCTCGGCTTACAAAAGCTCTAAGCAGTTAGGATACTCATGGAGGGCATGGAGTTCATGTTATACTCCAGTAAAAAATAGTCCTTCAATTCTGATCTGAAAACTCTTACCTTCTGTATTTCTGACAGACTCTGGACAGACCATATTAGGCACATACAGACCCTGCATAAGCAGACTGACAAGTATAGCAACT
>NW_006296540.1:1095801-1102230 GCF_000327345.1 Myotis davidii
CATGCCCATGACAAAACCATGGCCAGCTGAGTAGAACACTGGAAGCAGTCCCAACCATGTGCTACCACACAGACCTGGGTTCCACCCAGGGGAACTGGAGCTCTTCCAATCAGAGGATGTTCAAATGATGGAGATGAAGTGGTCTCTGGAATGAAGACAAAGAGTAGGCAGGGGGGATCTGGGATGTGGGACATTGGTTGCAAAAAATTCTCTAAACGCACTGTAAACACTTCTTGAAAACACCTGTCAATTTAATTCATAAGCACCTACTGGACCCTGTGCTGGGCACTGGAGGGACAGAGATAAGTGAGAGAGAGTCTCTGTCTTCAAGATACTCAGAATCTTTCTGAGTAGACAGATCTTGAACAAGGAGAGCTGCACTGAGTGGATAATTGCACAGCCAACAGCTGGACTGAGTCTCATGTGCTTGAGACTGACAGACTGGGAAGGCAAAGGATCTGGAAAGAAGGGGTTGGGAGGCCAGTGGAATAGAATTTACTGAGCATCTATGATGTTCTATGAGACTTGCAACACAACTTCCCTGTAATGTAAATAGTATAATTCTTTCTTATAGATGAGGACATTAAGTCTCAAACTCAAGTAAGCAACTTACCCAAGATCCCACAGCTGTCTGTAGAAAAACACAGTCTGTCTGCCTCGAATGCTCTAGTTTCAAATCCAGATTCAGTACTTACTACCTGCTTGACCTTGAACAAGGTATTTAAACTAAACAAGCCAAATTTTATTACCCATATTTCAGTTGTAGTGATCATGGAATTAAATGTATCCTAAGACTTTGGCTAAATGCTTACAACACAGTAGATGCTGAGTATAAGATAAATCAATGTGAATCAAAAGCAATACCAAAAGCCTGGTAAATACTAACCACACCCCAAAGCAAGGGACAATCTTGAAGGGAGAGAAGTTTGGGATATAGTATCTTGTGAGATGTTAATTTCTTCTCTGGTCATGGGGCATTCTTGCAGCCTGTGTGACTTGCCCATGACATACCCTTTCATAAAAATATCTGGCCTGCTTGGGAAATGGAAAAGTAAGGCCACTAAAAAGAAAAAAAATGCCTCAATAAGCAACAACATGAAAAGTTGGTGTAGTTTCTACCTTGCCTGACCATCCATAACACATGCCCTCATGTGCACTAACATGCACCCAGATTTGCCTTCACAGAATTGCTCTGTGACGCTTGGAAGTTACTTAATTCTCTTTCCTTTCACCTGTCAGACAGGAAGTTGGTCTATCACAGGCTTTGACATTAAATGACTTTGAGAAGTCCTTGGATAAAAGGCATCCACTAATGCGAAATAAATTATATGGTTGGATTTTACTGTATTTTTTAACAAAGGATAGAAAGGTCATCTAGAAATCAGAATTAACTCTCTTATTAAGATAAAACAATGTTTATGGCTATATTTACTCATTAACTAGAAGTGTGAATGAGTATCGTGGAACACAGTGTTCTGGCATCCATCTCATGATCCAACAATTTGAGGACAGATTTAAAAGAGTGACTGAAATGTGTTCATAGTAATTCCAAGATTCATCTCAAGCTCCATATTAGCCATATAACTACTACCAATATCCAGTGATAGCATTTCCTCACTTTCTTCTATACTCTCACAGCTAATGATGATCTACAAGGTCACAACTGAAAATGTAAATCCACATGACTTACCATTAAGCAAAAACTCACCTTCAAGGTTCCCCAAATCATGTCATGAGCCCTTAGCTTTGTGACAACCACCATGCATTCTTCATTACTTTTTAAAATTGAGATATAACTGACATAATAAACTATATGTGTTTAAACAATTTGGCAAGTTCTGATACACTGAAACCATTAAAACAAGCTAACACACATAACGACTAGCCCTAAAAGTATCCTCCGTCTCATTTTCAATCTCAATTATGAATGTTTCCAATTCTCCCTATTGCCAGGCATCAGATTACCTTCCTGTCACGAGATTACTTGGCAGTTTCTTCAATTTTTATAGAAATGAATCATACAGATGTACTCTTATGGTTTGGCTTCTTTCAGTTAGAGTAACTTTTATGAGATTTACTCTGGTTGTATATGCAGTGTGGGGCAAAGATAGGTTTACAGTTGTTCGTATGGAAAATAATACAATAAATAATAATACAAGAATAAACCCTGTGTTTTGAGTATTCACAACTGGAAACCTACTTCTGCCCCACCTTGTATAACAACATATCATCCCCTTTCCCTTTTATTTCTAAGTAGTATTCCATTGTATGGGTATACCACAATTTAAAAAAATAATTATTGACACGTTGAGGGACCCTTAGGTTGCTTTCAGTGTTTGGATGTTACAAATAAAGCTGCTATGAATGTTCACATACAAGTTTTGTATGGGAGTACTTTCATTATTCTTGAGTAATTACCTAAGAGTAGAATGGCTATAGCAGGGGTGGACAACCCCTGGCATGCATGCCAAACATGGCATGCCAGTAACTTTTGCTGGCATTCGAAACCCTCTCTTATAATCTTCCATTTACTATTTTTTTTTAATATTGACTTTTTGATTTTTCATATAAATTCAGTGTAGGTGCATCATAGATTAATAAATAATTTTACATAACATCTATACATTAAAAAATAAATGTATTTTGCATCATCATATACTGTGTTTTTGTCGCTTGAATGAATTTTATTATTTCTTCAAGGTTCTTCACATATGTACACCTTAAAAGATATCAAGTAGGCGTAACATGTTCTCAAAAAATTAGGGTTGGCACGCAGAAGAATTTTGAGTCAGAGATTTTGCTGGTTTTGGCACGCACTCACAAAAACGTTGCCCACCCCTGGGCTATAGCATAAGACAGGTCTGTGTCTGCACCATTTTCTATTCCACCACATCTTCAGTTGGCATGTTTAGATGCTCCACATCTTCAGTTGGCATGTTTAGTTGGGTATGTAGTAGCATCTTGAAGTTCTATTGGCACGCACTCACAAAAACGTTGCCCACCCCTGGGCTATAGCATAAGACAGGTCTGTGTCTGCAACATTTTCTATTCCACCAGCAGTAACTGTGGAGCATTCCCGGTGCTCCATATCTTCAGTTGGCATGGTTAGTTGGGTATGTAGTAGCATCTTGAAGTTCTAATTTGCATCTTCCTGATAATGTTGAGCATCTTTAAAAATGCTTACTACCATCTGCATATCTTGTTTGGTTAAATGTTCAAATTGCTTATCAATTTTTAAAATTGGGCTGTTTTCTTATTAAATTTTGGGAGATCTTTGTATGCGTGGGTAGAACTCCTTTAGGCTAAAGTTTACTTTTTTAAAAAAAATTTTTAATATATTTTTTTATTTTTTACAGAGAGGAAGGGAGAGAGATAGAGAGTTAGAAACATCGATGAGAGAGAAACACCCATCAGCTGCCTCCTGCACACTCCCCACTGGGGATGTGCCCGCAACCCAGTTACATGCCCTTGACCGGAATCGAACCCGGGACCTTTCAGTCCGCAGGCCGACGCTCTATCCACTGAGCCAAACCGGTTTCGGCTACTATGCTCTTCTTTTTCAAAGCTGTTTGAGCTATTCCAGATCCTCTGTGTTTCCATAAAAATTATAGAATCAGCTTTAGAATCCATATAAAATTTAGAAAAATCTACTATGATTTTGACTCTAAATCCTTTTGGTCAGAATAGCCATCTTAGCAACTTTGATTCTATTGATGCTTAAATCTATTTATTTATGTGTTCTCTAAACAATACTTTATAGTTCTATTATACAGATTTGCACACTTTTGTCAAATTCATTCCTAAACATTTCATGTTTCTCATGCTAGGCAACAGCATTATTATTTTAATTTCAGTTGTTAAGTTGTAAATATATAAAAAGTCATTTTTTATGTTGATCTTATATCCTATAACCTTGTTAAACTCAGATCTTAGTTTTAACAGAATTTTAGAGCTTTCTATGCAGATGACCATATTATCTCCAAATAAGGACAGTTTTACAAGCACTATCATGACTACCATCATCTCCACACCTATTCATTAAGGGCCTGGTACTATGGACATGTGATAAATGCATTCTTCATTATATTTTCTAAATCCCTCACTTATTTGGCAAATATTCATTAGTGTCAAGCACTCATGAGGTAATTACTGTTTTTTGTTCCTATATTACTGGGAGTACTTTCATTACTCTTGAGTAATTACCTTGTCCCTATATTACTGATAACAGAGATTATATTAAGTAAACAGTACACAGAAGATGTAGTTCTCAACACCTGGTCTGCCAAACTTAAGATCAGTTGTTAACTAAAACACTATGAATCCATACAGATATCAAACTTGCATAGTATTTTGTGCCCAAAGAAATTTTTTTTCTCCTCTGATAGAGAAGTGTCATTGAGTTGATATTTTGAGTTAATATTGAGTTAATATTTTCCTATATTAGTTCTTCAGGTTGACTGTAAAATCATCATAAGGTACTTTTTGGTATATCATTGTAGATTACTAACTAACTAAATAAATAAAACAGTACTGGTCCTCTACAAAGAGTCTGTTTTTGATTTAGAAAAATATGCAGACTATAATGTTTTGGATATATTCTTGGTCCATTACCCAACACAGTGCTGGAGTGTTGATCTCTAGAAAGGAGTTTCCTTCCATACACCTGTTACAGAAAGTCGGCTCTAAGGAGAGTCTCTGTCTGTTTGCTTAATAAGTTACAGTCTCACTGCCCACAGTGGTGCCTGGAGTGTAGCTGGCACTCAGTAAACCTGTGTTCACGAATAAAGGAAGTCTTGATATTGAATCAGCAGTAAGTTAACTTAGATCAGTGATGAGATAAGTTTAACCTCACTCAAATGAGACCTGGAAGGGACTTCAAAGATCACTGACTATAATGAAAGCATCCCTCCCACAACATCCTTGACCAGGCACCCAAGCCGGTTCTTAGTCTGTGACAGGATCCTCTCTATTTACTAGGCTGTTTCAGCTAAAGTGAAGTTCTTCACACTGAGGTGAAACGTTGGTCTCTCCAATTTCGAATGCTATTTCTACCTGCACCCGCCTCACATCACAGAATAAAACAGAACGAATCTGCCTGCATCCACTGTTTCCTGTGACAGCTGTTTAAATAGCAGATGTCTTTCTCTTTCCAGGGCTTTTCTTCTCCACTCTAAGAATCCTGCCCTCATGGATGTGTGTTATGTAGGCTTCTAGTTCTTCCTCCTCCTCATCTCTGTCTCTGAACAGCAGGGTCTGACCTCTGTCCATCCACACATGTGTATTAAGTGGCAGTGGACATGGGTAATATATCTTATTAAACAATAAACCAGTTACACTGAGTTTGTAGCATGTTCTAGGTTGTGCTGCTCAGTGAACAAATTCAGGTGGGATATCCAGATGTGGACTCCTACCCTTCACATTTTCATCTATCACGGAAATGCTCAAAGAGGATTCAAATGCGATGCTCAAATTTTATACGGATATGAAAATATCATTTAAAAATTCTCTGGAAATATGTTTGAGGTTTTTATACTCTTTATTTTTGAGATCGGTTTATGATCATAAAATTTTTCTTTTCCTGTATCAGCTTTATTTGCTGCATAAGAAAGGCAATAGCAGACCAGAATCCTTTCAGCATCTTAATATTTAATTGTATAAGCAAAGCAGATACACAAACAATATGTATGTATGTATGTATGTATGTAAGATGCATTTATAAGAACTGAGAATAGCTTCAACTAGAATTAGTTGATCCCAGCATGTAGCACATGTAAGCTATAATTGTTCTTCTTTGTTCAAAAACAAGTATTATAAAAGGATGTGTAATGTGTTCTCATCAAACAGGCTCTAAATATTTAAGCTGAAAGGGAAAAATGTATGGAGATGTTCACAATCAGATGACTGTTATATGCTGGGGGACTCACTTTTTCTATTTCCCAGCAATATCCCATATGCCATATCCCAGGTCTCAATGACACATTGCCCCAAAAGAATGACACCCAAACACCCACAACAGTGCTAACTCAGCTTGTCAACAAATAGTTCAGGAAATCCTCTGGGGGTCATGTGCTTACAACATAATGAAAATCACCCTGTAGAGATAAGTATTAAGGATTCTGAGGCAGTTTAAAAAAAAAAAAAGACAAAACAACAATATAAAAAAACACCCTGATGGCATTTTCTTTGTAGATGCTTTTAATAAAGTATATTTACTTGTGCTGATTCTTATTTCTAGCGAGTCAAAATATTAATTCCTTGTTCTCAGTGCATTTAAAATATTTGTTACCTTTTTATTTTGAAGTCATTATAAATTTGTAGGAGGGTACAAAGAAATGTACTGAGAGATCCCATGCACCCTTCACCCAGCATTCCCAGATGTTAACATCTAAGTGCACTTTTAAATTGCTGAGAGCACCCTGAATTCTTTCA
>NW_006296540.1:1102332-1120911 GCF_000327345.1 Myotis davidii
TATTAATCCCTGGACTTGCATTAGGCTCTTGATACCTTAACAGTGAACAGATGGTCATAATTAAGGAAGAATGGGGATTTTTTCATCCTCATAAACCCACGCAGACCTATTGTTACATCTGTAACTGCTGCCAATTTGAAATGACACAACTGAAATGAGCCGACATGGGATGAGCCAAGACGAGTAGGGAAGTTGTGGGTGAAGAGGATCTTAACTGATATATTTAAAAATCATTCAAATAAATGTTAGTATATACATATTATATGTGCATATACTTTTATATACTTTATATATCACATACCTGATACACAGTGTATTTAAATACATACTTTCATGTAGTTTTTTTAATTGCCAATTTTAAACCTAGTCTTCCTTAAATATCCATCACTCCTTTGCTTTTATAAAAGAATACTGCACATGTTGCTTCTTTGGCCCTGCCTTCCAAAACTGCCTCTGTGTTCAAATTTCAAGGTTTCAGATTCAGAGAAGGTCCCTCACCCAGCCAGGCTGGCTAGGGGCTTATTCCATCTGCCTTTATCTTAGCCTTTTATTATTATCCCTGCAGCACTGGACTAAGAGCTTCCGATGGGAAGGAACCTGTCTTATTTTTCTCTATCCTAGGATGGTGGCTAGGAATCTGGAACACTGTAAATCTTGAATACATAAGTGAAGAATAACATTATGGCATTTGGTAAATTCATGAAAGTTGGGGTGTCTGACCAATAGCTGCATTGGGGGTAACTGGCTGTAACTGAGTCAACTAGATATTTTGCTATCCTGGGATCACTAGGCAAAATGAAATGATGGAACTGAGCTTGTCATCTAGTTTAGTCTTCTCTAATGCATTTGCAGAATTGATAGTTGACTGGCTCTGAAATTTAACTGTTTGTGAATTATCCTATTCGATAGGACCGTTTTCTTAAAAATCATGTCCAGCTTTGGGTTGTCCCTTTGCTACCTAGCAAGCAGATGGTGCCATGGTAATATCCTCCGAGCTTAAAGCCAAGCTGTAGCCTCACAGAGACACTGGTTGATTTTCTCCTGCATTTAGAGGAGAAAAGGTACACACCGCAGGTAGTCAGAATCAATGCCTTCAGGCCCCCAGAGAAAGCATGAGCAGGGCTTTCTCTCTGCGGGCTCTTATTCACTGGTTCACTTCCACCCTGTGACACTTTAGTTCTACTCTGATCCCTCCTCTTCATGCCTACTCCTATTGATTAAATATCTTTCATCTTGGCAGAAGGAGAAGAAAAACCCACAACGCAGTGACGGGGAACAATTATGTGCTGGAATGCAAGCCACCTTCATTGCGTTATTTCACAAAGCTCAAAGCTGGAGAGCTGCGCAGAAGACGAAGACAAAGGGCTGCTGGCTGAATTCAAGCTTTTATTGGGAGTTAATGAAAATGGACAGCTCTCCTTGTGTGTGGAGGACCTAGGAAATCTAAGCTGTGCTGCCTGCTCTAAACTAAGCCTCCCTGGGGGTGAAGATGTGTAGGCTCAGTAAACATACATTTGGGGTTAAATAAAAAAACAAACAAAACAACCACCCACAAACTTTGAGGTTCTGGTTTTTAATGAACTCCGGATGTATACCTGTTCTCTCTCTACAGTGATGCTAGTGTTCAGGCTGTTGGTGAGTAGCTGGCACCGAGCACCAGCAGCCTGAAAAGAGGAAGCAGACAGGGAGTACGAGGCTGTGAGCAACACACCCAGCTTGCATTCAGTTTTGATCTTTTTCTTTCCTGTAACCCAGACTCAAATCTTTTCTGTGGCCTGCGCTAATTTGCATATCCACCATGCCCAGTACAATGGTATGAATCCACACAGACAAATGGAAAGGGAGGCTGAAACCTCAATGGGGAAAATGCTTTCAGACAATATAGGAAATAAAGTCCAGAAGTGGTTTTGTTAAGTGTCTGAAAGCACGGAGGTTTTTGCATGAAGGGCACTAATTAGCTAGATTCTATTTCTTTAGAAGAAGAAATGAGCACAAACTGGAGCACACAGGAGTTTGGTTGGGTATCTAGACATAGAGTCTGATAGCAACGGTGGACAAAGGAATAGGGAAGCTTTTTTGTATTCCTGTGTTTCAGGCACAGATGATAGATGAGATAGATAGATGAGAGGGGAGAAGAAAGGGGAAGATGGAGGGGGAGAGGAGGGCAGGAATTTTTGCAGCAATCAAACTGGTTACTAGGCTAGTCTTTGTGTTTAAAAAAATTAAGACTTCATTATAGAAAAGATATGCAATATAAGTAAAAAAAAATCACTCACAAAACCTCATTATCTCATGACCCAGAGGTAATAACTGTTAATGCTCTTTGGTGTATTGCTTTATTCAATATTATTTTCACCCCAAAGCGGCATATTTCTCAGTAATTGTAGAACCTCACCATCGCATACTGAATATTTTTTCACATCAGTAACTATAGCTCTATATAATTCACTTTTAACAACTGTGGAGTAACGCTCACTTTCCCACTAGCCCACCAACACAATCAAATGTAAGCTTCTGTTGCATCATTGTTGTGTACCCTAAAGGAACGGCTAGTGCACACTAGGTGCTCAGTAAGCACGTGATATACTCATATGATATTTTATCATTTATTTAATGAAGCCTCTCTTGCTAGGTCATTCGTTAGGTCGTATTTTATTTTCCCCTATTATAACTCATGATCAGATGAATAACCTTGTATCTATACCACTTTCTAATTATTTTTTAGAATAAATTCCTAGAAGTAGAATTAATAGATCGAAGATATTACGTCTTTAAAGGCATTTGAATTATCTGCCTTATAGAAAAGTTGCACCAATTATCACTCATTAGCAGTTTCTGATCACATTTTTGAATAAATCTTTGTAAGATCTGTATTATTGTTGGGGGAAAAAACAAAAATAAAAAAATAATATGTTACCATCTATAATAGCTGGCCTCATAAATAAAAATCTTTAAACCATTCCTCACTGTATTTCCACCATTTGACTAAGCAACGGACAACTGGGAGGAAACTTTGTCGACAGAGACACGGTGCTGAAAATGCTGTTGAGAAGAAAAACTTCACACGAGGCACAACTTTTATTAAATTAAAATTTGTCCGTAAAACTCTTCAACCTTGAAAAGTGCTGTGGGACGTTTAAATAAAATGTCAGAACATAGCCTTTAGCACTTCAAGGAAGAACACGTTCATGTGGACAGGCGGTCAGCGTTAGTCATACTTTAATTCAATATTTAGACTTACTTGCCACCAACTCTAACTCAGCACAAGGAGCGTCTGGGGCCTCTGAGCAGACCAGCTATACACAAGTCTTCATTTGGACTGGGGCTTTGAGGTTTGCTTAGAAAAGCCTTTTTAGGTTGTAGATGTTAGCCTTGAAGACAGATTCTCTAAAGCAAAATGACTGGGGCAATTGCTTTGCAGTGTGTACCCACGTGTCCATTCACAAAAGAACATGCATTTACTCTGAAAGCAATGCTGGATGGTACGATGCCCAATCCTGACTATGGCGCAGACCCACTGGTACTTCTCTCCCTTTCTGCTGACATTTTGTGCTTTTGGAAAATTGAGGGAGCCTTATTTTCTTTCCTTGATTTCTCCCCATATCAGAATAGGAAAAGTGTAAGTAAAGCCACATCCTACCAGATACGCATCTCCTACCACACGTCCACACAGAACAACAGCCTTCAGTGATGTCCTAATAAAATAACAGAAGCACACAGCTCACTTATTCTTCTCTTAAGCGAATGGGCTCTGCCTTCCACAGATGATTGGACACATTTACCGAGTAAGCAAAATAGCTGAACTCAGTCCCTTGGCAAAAATACATTCGAGGTGATGGAAACCAAACAGAGAACAAACAAAGGAAGATGGATGGGGTCTACGTTTAGTGTTGTTGCTTTTTCCTATTTGTGACCTAAAAACTGTGAACTATCTTTATTTTGACAAGTTTAGAAGAGCTTACCATGGGAACATCCCCCTACAGAACTTCTGTTTTCTTTCAGGTTAAATCCCCCTAAGAGTCTTTTTCCGTTGACCAGCGTGCTGGAAATCTCAGCCCATGCCATGCTTAGGTAATTAAGTTAGGTTGATTAGGTTATAGGGACTCTACATAAGCATTGGAGCACATGAATGAAATCCTGGAGACCACCTCACCTCTCCTCACAATGGAAACAATAAACTCTTTGCTTTCCTATTTATAACCAAATAAGCAACTACAATAGTGCAAAGAAACCCCGGCCCAGAAGGAGAAAAGTGTATGGTTTTCTCTAATTGAGTTTCTCCCGTTCTCATCTCCTATAGAGGCCTGGGATTGTTTTCCAATTTTCATTCGCATTTCATCCCATTAAATGCTTCTAACCTCTGACTCGGCTCCTCACCCTGTGTTCATCTTCTATTGGTAATTGAGATGAAATGTGCCCACTTGCTCTGGGCAGTACCAGAAGCATCCACAAGACACAGATAAGTACTAACTCGCTGTGTTAGATCAGGCTCCGACAAGACAAGAGACAAGAAAACAAAAAAAGGGTCTTCATCTAGTTACAGTCATGAAAACCAGAGGGCATATGCACAAGGCTTGCATTTTTGCTAAATATGTGGTTGTTAACTTGTACAGAGAAGGAAAAAAAGGGGGGGGGGATGCTGTTAGAAGACCCATGTGTGGTTACCATGCTTCTTTTATGCTGCAGATAGGATGTCTCTTCAAAATTTCTATTTCCATGTGCTTAGGGATTCTAAACTGTGTAAACAGCAATACGGGTAAATGTTAGTTTTAGAACAAATTATTGAGATTTGTGAACAAATTACTATGCACTTTCCTCAAGACAGAGAGATGAAAAATCATGTTGATTTTTCTCCCCTTTGTAAGAATATTAATTTAGACCCTGCCCACAATGTAAAGCAAGCAATATGCATAGATAAGAAATAATTATTTTAGAAACTAAAAAAGAAAAGGTACTGTGAGAATTCAAGATGATATGAAAAATGTTCCAACCTTATATTAACAGACTATTAAGAAACGTGCTTGCTTGGTGCAAGTGAGAGATTCTGATGGTCTGTACAGACAGTGTATGTACACTACAGATACATATCCAATCTCCAAAGGAAAACTGGTTCGTGAAGTAAAAATGTATGAGAGTGGTATGTGGGAGCTATCACTCGACATAGGCAGCTCCAGGTTAAACTTGGGATAGTTTCTTGGTCAGACAAGAGGGACAAGCTTAGGATTCAAGAGAAAAAAAGGGACTATGTCCCAAAAGGAGGGCTTCTTGGATACCTTGGCCACCACCACATCCTCACCCCCTCCTTTCACTCATCTACACTTCAGAGTCCAATAGAGGTAAATGCTTAGGTACCTGGGGAAGTTTGCGACAGACAGGAAAACACGGGCACTGTGGTGTGAAAAGAATGAAACTGGAATTGCAGATCATTCTGGACTGTAGGTTGCATGGGTGAGTTTTTGGCTTGGGGACCAGTTCTGACCAGCTGCTTGCTCAAAATGAGCTAGCGTGGCTCAGTGGTTGAGCACAGATCAATGAACCAGCAATTCACAGTTCGATTCCTTGTCGGGGCACATGCCTGGGTTGTGGCTCCATCCCCAGTGGGGGGCGTGCAGGAGGAAGCCAATCAATGATTTTCTCTCACCATTGATGTTTCTCTCTCTCTCCCTTCCTCTCTGAAATCAATATAAATAAAATAAAAAAACAATATTTGGCATGTTCTCTAGCCAACGATGCACTGCCCTGCCTTTCTGAGGAGTGGGTTCCATCACATATGACTTTAATTATGTTAATGTCCATCTACCCCAATACACTATAATATCCCCCAGAGCAGAGAGAATCCTGTGTGTCTTACTCAACCCAGACCCTAGCACCTGACAGTTACTGCACATAGTATCTGAACAATAAATATTTGTTGAATAATGAATGAATGGTATTTCTACTTCCAATGTGGCTTTGATGGTTGTACAGAAGAGCCCAGCAGAGGATTATTATAATTTTTTTTACATCCATTCACAGTGTCAGCCACGTGGCCATGAGTTGAATAGCAAAAAGAAATACACAAATACACCTAGTTAGCCCCAGGAGAGTGGAAACAGGAAGAGAGGCTAAAAGCAAAGTTTAATTAAAATAGCAGGAGGCCCAGTTGAGAAAATCTAAGCTTCTCACCAGTGGGCAAAGTCTTCACATAACCCGAGCAAAGCTGTCGCAGATGTAGCTCTGCAACCTTGTCCCACCGCAGGCAGCCCTGGGGAGCGGTGATGGACGCCAGCAGCACCCCGGCGGGCACTGCAGCCTTGGCCCCTCCACAGCGCATCTGCTGCACAACTAGGAGCCGGGACCGGAGATGTAAGCAGACACCCAACGTCGTGAATCAAGCGTAATGTTGTTCAGTCTCCAGTGAAAAGTCTCAGCAAGTCCAAGAATGACTGCAAAGGGAGTACCAGAGGGAGCCATTCTCCTCAGAGAGTCTGTACATGATCACAAGGGTGAACCAGCACCCAGAGCTGCTCCAGAGGAGGCAGCAAGTGCCCCTACACAATCTCCAGTAGGCACACATGGCCACCTCAACGATCCTTCCACTCCTTTCTCCAGCCTCTTCTCCTTCCACCCCCTGTTCCATCCACCCGCATACTCCACACACCCCAGAATTGCTTCACGTTGTTCCCTCATCTTGGGATAACCACCCTTCCCTGAACACGTCCTCCTCTGTGATGTCACTAACCCCCAGAACAGTCCTGGCCACTTATTTCACACTACATTTGTATCTCTCACTTAGCACACTATTTTGAAATTTTCTTCATCTCTGATACCTTGATGAATGTCTTACGGGGGCCAATGTCTTATTCATCTTCTGTGCTCTCTGTCCCTGGCACATATAAGCTCTCAACCAATGTGTGTTGGGTGAAAGGGAAACGTTCCTGAACTTTTCCCTTTAAAGGCATTTGCAGAAGTGTCCTGCCAGGGAACATGACAACAGGTAGCTCTTGTTAGGAAGATCTGAAAGCTCACCGGGATAACTGTTCTTGTAGAAAGAAAAATTATAGCAAGGAAGGGGAGGCAACAGTGCAATATATTAATCCGTAACCAGGGAAAGCAATGCTTCTAAGATATCCCCAACATAGGGTTTTTAAAATTAGCTATAAAATTGTTTCATTTTTAGCGGATAGAGCTTATCAGCCATTTGCATGACTTCCTGCAGAGAACTAATATTAAACTCCTAATAACCAAGGGACCTTTGGAATATCTTACTTCAGTTTCTGCTATTAAACCTGAGCCCCAAGCAGAGAACACAGAGGTTTCAAGTGGCCCTTAAACAAATAGGCATAGTCTGGGAAGCACCCAAGAGAAGATGAGGTGGGAAAAACCCACCAAAATAAACGGGAGCTGCTCCCTCCACGCCCTGGTCTAATCATTGACCCCCCAAGCAGTCTGGCTCCTTCACAGACTCTGCGCTGTCTCCTGGTTCCCACACTGTATTTTTTATGGCACAGCTTGGCTTTTGTGTATGATCTGGGACCTGACAGATATGGCTGTTCTCAAATGAAAAACTACAACCAGTTAGCTTCCATTACATAATAATTCACAATCGCTGATGGAAATGTTCAAGTCACTTAGGGCTCTGATTTGGAACGATGTATCTGTTTTAATTCAGATGACAGCAGTAATTCATCTGGACAACATGATGCATATAATGTGCTTCTCCTTCACCATAACCTCTGCCGTTAGGAAATGGCACTGTTTCATGGGACCCTCTCAAAAGAGTAAGAAGCAAATCCTTTGACATACATGAGTGCTAGCATTCATCCAATGTATACACTTGTTAGTCCTGTAGGAAGAGCTAGAACAAGCCTGCGCTATTTTAAACATTGTAATTAGTAATGATTACTTAGTAAGATCACCTAATATGTTTGGCCTGTGTATTTTTTAAAAATGAAATACAATATGATGAAAAAAATCAGAATATGTTGTATGGAGTAGGATAAATAGTGCTTTGTAAAATGTGTGTGTGGGAATAAAACAGGAGGAGAAGGGAGGGAGGAAGGGAGGAGAGAGAATGAAAGAAAGAGAGAGAGAGAGAGAGAGAGAGAGAGAGAGAGAGAGAGAGCCTTTGCAGCTACAATGGATAAATGTATTTCTTTCCCCCGCCCTCTACAACGAAATGTTATTTATTGCAAAATGTTCCAGCAATTCCTTTTTTGTTTGTTTTCAATTAAAGCTGACATATGATCTTATATTAGTTTCAGGTGTACTACGAAGTGATTAAACATTTATGTACCTTAGGAAGTAATCATCCCATTAAGAATAATACCCATCTGACACCATACAGTTATTGCAACATAATTTTAAAATATTTTTTTATTGATTTCAGAGAGTAAGGGAGAGGGAGAGACAAATATAAACATCAATCATGAGAGAGAATCATTGTCCAGCTGCCTCCTGCACGCCCCCCACTGGGGGTTGAGCACAAAACTCTGGCATGAGCCCTGACTGGGAATCAAATTATGACCTCCTGGTTCATAGGTCGATGCTCAACCACTGAACCACGCAGGTTGGGCTATTGAAATATTACTGACCATATTACCTATGATGTAATTTATATCCCTATGATTATTTTTATAACTGAAAATTTGTACTTTTTCATCCCTTCACCATTTTCACCCATTTCCCCAACCCTCCTCCCATCTGACACCCATCAATTTGTTCTCTGTGTCTATGAGTTTGTTTCTTTTGTTTGTCCATATGTTTTGTTTCTTAGATTCAACATCTAAGTAAAATCATATGGTGTTTGTCTTTCTCTGACTTATTTCACTTAGCATAGTACCCTGTAGGTCCATCCATGCTGTTGCAAATGGTAAAATTTCATTTTTTATGGCTGAGTAATATTCTATTGTATATATCTACCACTGTGTCTTTATCCATTACTCTGTCAATGGACACTTAGGTTGCTTTCATATATTGCCCATCATAAATAATATTTAAATGTATTTTTTACTGAGGGTCATGGCCAAAAAAGGTGAAAAACAGCTAATTTACTGTAAATGACTTTGATTCTGGAATAATGATACACAGTGAAAATTCAGATGAAAAATCACAATTTAGTTTATTTATTAGTTATGTGACCTTGTGCAAGTAACTTCTCTAAGCCCTTGTTTCCTCATCTATAAAATAGGGACGATGCCTCATAAAATTACTTGAGGTTTAAATAACATACCCTGTTTACTGGTAATTCACCTAGTATGATGATAATGGTAGAAAACAGTGGGTGTTTAGTATTTAAAATGTTAGCAAGGTGTCTGCACATAGTACGCACTCTTTAAATGTTGCTCTTACTATTATTGTTTTTAAATCATGACTATTGTTTTATAAGCCAATATGCATATTATAATCAGGTGTTTTCCTAAAATGCAAGAATCAAATATTACTTCCCAAGTTCTATGGACATACCTAAGTAAAGCAGAGTGGGACTCTGTGGCCACACTTTTTGGTTCAAATTGCTTGACATTCATTTGAAAAATGAACCCATGGCTAACAAAATCAAGGACCTATGCACTGAGCAGTATATATCAGGGTTTCACCAGCTCATCTGTTACTGGCTAATCATCTCCAGCTCACTTCTCACACTAAGGCAAATAATGAAGAGTAGGTGTAAAAGATTAGAGCAACAATTAACTACCTTTTATTGAGTGCTTATTATATTGTACTTAAATGTATTGTATTCAATCCATTTTGAGAGAAAGGAACGGATTTAAAAGTTTCAGAAATCTTTTCAAGTTCCCATTATTAGCAAGTGACAGAATCAGGCTTTGTTTCCTGGACCACTTGCCATGCGCTGAGAGCTTCAACACTGTAAGTGCATCATGATCAGCAGAGGCCAACATCCTTCTACAGCAGGCATTCAGCATCACTTTAGCCTGGGTCTGAGTGCCCGATGTTTATGAGCTCCCTACTTCCCAAGCTTTTCTGCTCCGCATGCGCAGCTGTGATTGTTAGAAAGTGCCTTCTCATAGCCGACCCACATATTTGCCTGCATGCACTTTCCATTGAAACAGCAGAGAATATTTATTCAGTCTTTTCTATACCAGGTTATCTTAAAACAATGAATGAATCTCTCTTTTTTCTGTCTTTTCTTCTCTGCAGTCAGCATTCTTAGTTGTTTTTGAACTTCACTCTATAAGATGGTTCTTACCCATTGGTTCCATGCTGCTTATCTTCTCGTAGGTGATAGTCAGTCTATAATCATCCTCTAATGTAATACTCCTGATGCCTGTGGCTTGCATTGGAGAAATGGCTTGTTTAAACCCACAGTTGTCTATCACTACCTTTGAAGGCTGCATTATGCTTCTTGGAAACAAACAATTTCATACTCTGCTTCATCCCAGTTTTTGGTAAAAACAAAACAAAACACACACACACGCACAAAAACGAAACCAAAACATGAAGGTATTTTTCAAATGAACTGCTGGGCCATCTGTCCACCCTGCAGTTCTACAACCTCATTTTTGAACTTCAATTTAAGTTTTATTTTTATCCCTATAATGCTTCCATGCCTTGGTTTGGCCCAGCTTTCCAGCCTAGAGAGGTCATTTCAATGCTTAATTCTTTCTTTCATAAATTTAACTATTATTCTTAGGAGTAGATCACATACATGTAGATGTAAGAATCATGGGGTTACATTAAATTATAATAAGTTGACAGACTATTAGAGACAGATGGAAATTCACACACACACACACACACACACAAAAGCCTACATTTTGGTTTCTCTCGTTAATTTCTAAACTCCTCGAGCGCATGAGCACTGCCTGACTCTTTTAGTACATCGTGGGCACAGAGGTCACCATATTCATTTTGACTGAATGATTATTAATTTGCACATGTCAAAATTCACTGCTAGAACTGATGATAAGCCAAGAGGCAGGAGAGAAAATAAAACGCCACACATTTGAAGTGCAGGTTCAAAGGCAACGACTGGCACATGTTGCTTCCCTGAACCCAATCAATCATAGAGTTGACAGAAAATGGAAATTCATACCAGAAAAGAGCCCAGCAGAAAGACAAAAAGGAAGGAAAGAGACAAAAGAAAACACACGAGTGCACATGTATGTGTGCACAGACAAAGACACACACACACACACACACACACACACACACACACACATACACATACACACTCTCTGATGGCTGAAATACCTTAAGGTAGTTACTAGACGGCTTTCACACATGAATAGCACCACCAAATGGCATTAGGTCCTTGACTTTGTATTACTATTAATAGGCAGTCTATTAGGGCATTGCTATTTTTGAGCTTCCACAAGGCAACATGATTTCCCAGTGGTATATGACCATTAATTGGTAAAAGGCACTCTAGGAATACCAGTCCAAGACAATAGCTCAGCCACAATTAAGGCAGGATTGCATCTGCTGACCTAGACGACAAAGCAAAGTGTGCCTGGGAAATTCTCAGCAATATTTTACAACCTGAACTAATTAAAGATCACATTCCCCGTACAGCTAGAGAGCAAACACGAGGAATACCCACAGCTGAAGACTTTCCTGTTTGATGGTGACTATAATGACTTCAGTCCCAAAGGTTCAAGACAACAGAAAGCATTTCCATTTGAAGGTTGTGCAATGAAACTCTGACTTCCCTTCATTCCGGAGCAATTCCTCCTTGTGCAGCCCCAACCAAAGGCTGCAGTCCAATTTTTCTGCAGCGAACACAGGGAATATGGGGACGAAGGGGTGGGGTGGGGGGGTGGGGGCTGATCTCATTGTAGCCTGCTACACTTCTTAAACAGATTTAATGTTGACAAAGATTAAGAATAGCATATCATCATTGCCAGACGGTGTGCTGGATGAATTTCATTTATGAACATTGGCGAGCCTTCGCTCATCTAAAGGAGGCACCGGACTAAAAATGTTTTTACTGTATGATTAAAGTATCTTTACGCAGGCAGCCCTAGGCAGCCCAACTTATTGCTCTATCGCCTGGAGGTAAATTAAGGTGATACTTTTCCCCATCTCTAATAGGATTGTACATTCCGCTGCTGGCAAAACCAATTCCACTACTACCTATTGCTAAAACCTCATTCCTGAATGCTGATGTGTGTTCTGTCACATTTGGCTTGAGGAAAATTTACCTCTTACTAACTTTGTTCTCCTGATAAGGGGGAAACTCACAGGAAGAATGTTTCCAGGGCGCGAGAGAGACATAAAGGAAAAACGCACGTAAGGCCATGAGCCTGAGTTAATAGGTATCATCATCTGAAACAGTTCATCTTATTTTTCTTCCTTCACATTTCTTTTACAACCAGCTTTGCCAGCATTGGCGACGATCAATGCTACCTTAATAGGTTCAGTTAGTTTTAACCTTGAACACAAATCTGTTCATAGAAGAAAATAAATGCCTCATAGATAATAAGATATCTAAAATTAAACTAAATTTTATAGTAACTTAATTTAAAGTAATACTGTAGGACCCAATACAAATCTTTGGGAATTGATCCTTAAAGGAAAAAAAAAATATATGCGTATGTGATGAATCTTAGCATTTTCATGTTAATGAGCCTTTTAAAATCCAGTCAACAAATATTTACTAAGCATCTACTATATTTGTAGACATTTCCACAGTCTGTGGATATAGTGTGGAATGTGAAATCCCAAGGAAGCTTAAAAGCATTCTGAACTGTACGGCATTACTTACCCTTGCTATTCTAGCATATTGCTTAGGTCTCAGTATAGTCCCAGACTGAACATCAAAAGTTTCTACATCTAGCAGACTACTGCTACTCTGAGAAATGCCACATTTCTTGTGCATCCTCTTCCAACACAAGTTAACTGACTGATTTTCTATGTTTTCTAAGGTTTAATATTTCAAATGATGCTCATTTCCAACAAAGCAATCAAAATTTTGCTCATATACAAGATGACTCTTCATGGCACAAAGAACAACAAAGCCCAGTTCAGATGTGACCACTGGGAAGTCAGCTAGGCCCACTCACTCTGCAAATCCTTTGCTTCCATGAAGCATCCAAAGTCAGGTGCTTAAAACTGGATTCTCACCTGGCCAGATTGCTCAATGGGTGAGCGTGGACCTATGAGCCAGGAGGTCATAGTTCAATTCCCTGTCAGGACACAAGCTGGGGTTGCAGGCTTGATTAAGTAGGCGATGTGCAGAAGGCAGCCTATCAATGATTCTCCCTCATCATTGATATTTCTATTTCTCTCTCTTCCTTTCCTTTCCTCTCTTAAGTAAATAAATATATATTTAAAAAACACACAAAACTGGATTCTCAGTTAAAATTGCAAGTACTCATATCAAAGCACTCTCAAAGTAGTTTCTGAATAAATCCAATACCACTGATACTAGATCCAAGAATAATTAGCATTTGAATAGTAAATGACAGTTCCACTTTATATAATGTGATAAAATGTATGGTCTGAGCTACCACTCAGAAAATTAAGTTAATAATTGAGTCAGCTCATACTATATAGAAACTGTCCCAATTCCTCTCCAGCAGAATTAATTTCTCCATTCACTAGATTTCAAAAGCAAATTCTGTGTACCACTTATAAAGCACTCCAACCCGGCTGGCATGGCTCAGTGGTTGAGCGTGGACCTGTGAACCAGGAGGTCATGGTTTGATTCCTGGTCAGGGCACATACCTGGGTTATGGTCTCGATCCCCAGTGTGGGGTGTGCAGAAGGCAGCCAACCAATGATTCTCTTTTATCATTAATGTATCTATCTCTCTCTCACACTCCCTTCCCTGCCATCAATAAAAATAATGATAATAAATGATCCTTATGCTAGAATCATTTTCCTTTTGAACATACATATTCAAGGTCACAGAATAGATATGGTCATAGGTCACATGTAGTAAACACCTCTGTATCAAGAAGACAGTAGGTCCTCAAGAAATGTCTACTACATGAAGGACACCACAATGCCACACAACAGAAAAATACACTATACATATAAAAGGAACAGCACAGGTGGCTCCTGTATTAACATGAGAAGTTTAGAGTTATTTTTAGTAGCAAGATATTCTGGTAAAGGAAGTAGAGTGCTGGAGGGTACGTTCTCTGAGGGCAAGAGCAGGTCTGCTTTTCCCTGCTGCACAGCGGGCCTCCCAGAGCTTCACATACTGTACCTGGCGCAGCCAACACCCTCCATAAACAGTTGGGGGACAAGATGAGAAGTATTATAAGGGATCTCAAAACCAGATTCTCTAATTTGTGTGCGTTTGATCTGTAGAGCAATCTTCTTTATAAGTACTCTAACTGTATTAGAGATAAAGAACATAGATGTACGCCCCATGGACACGAACAATAGTTTGGTGAAGACCAAGAGTTTGGGAGGCAGGGTGGTTAGAGGTAAGCAAAGGAGGGAGGGGGAAGGGGACACCTGCAATAATGTCAACATTAAATGTTTTAAATTAAATTAAAAATATTTTTTAAAAAAGACTACACATCATGCAATTGCATCATCGAATTACAGACCAGTAGGGAGACAAGAACCTTGGAAAAGCCATTTAGTCCACATTTGCCTTTAAGAAAGACCTCACAAAAATGACCACAGACTAGATTCCTTTATACAGTTCCTTGTCCTATTGATTGATGGTTTTGGACCATCTTAAGCTGTGTCACCTCCATAATTACCAGATGATGTCATGTTATAAAATCTGGAGACAGACTTGGGTCAAGGTCTGACTCTGTCATTAACTACCCATGTGACCTCCAGCCAAGGATTACATTGCTCAAGAGCCTCGGTTTCCTGCGTCATAAAATCGCGATGAGAATGACACCCACCTCACAGGGGAGTGAAGAGAGAAATGTACACGAGAGCTCCACTGACTTGAGGATTTATTTGTATAAAACGGTCCATACTAAAATCATACGTTTCCAACCAGAAGCTCTGTGTTAAGCACCAATTGGCAGTATTTAAAATGCACATTGACTTAGATTTGATCCTCTCTGTAACAATAATCTTCCTGATGCAGATTCATTTATCTAACAAAAATGCACTCAAACCTTAAATGCCAGGAAGCAGGGACCCAGTCATGGTCCCTTTTCTTTCTTTCTTTCTTTTTGTTTAAAAATATATTTTATTGATTTTTTACAGAGAGGAAGGGAGAAGGATGGAGAGTTAGAAACATCGATGAGAGAGAAACATCAATCAGCTGCCTCCTGCACAACCCCAACTGGGGATGTGCCCAAAACCAAGGTACTTGCCCTTGACTGAAATTGAACCAGGGACCCTTCAGTCCACAGTCCGATGCTCTATCCACTGAGCAAAACCGCTTAGGGCCATGGGTCCCTTTTCTTCTGCAGTGAAAGACTAAGAGAGAGACAGAAACTGGGCACCCCACTGTGACAAAGTGCATGGCTTATGAGACCAGATACACACTTAATTCATCACAGAAGGGGAAGCCCACGGACCTATGGAAAGAGTAGCAGAGAGAGACAAACTAGGCTAAGGAATTCCAGATAAACTCCATGACCAAAGTCAGGTTCAGTGCAAAACATACTCAACCCAAGTGGGAAGTTAACCAAAAGCCAGTGTGTGGCACCTGGGTGGTACAATGAAGTAATCACTGTGAAGAGTGTGCAGTAGGGAGTGTGTGTGAATCATTTTTATAATCATCACCGTGAGGGCGAGGCTGAATTTTAAGCCCTTCTCCACCTCGGAGCGTTACTTCCCTGCTCTCTACGGCTCTCTCCAACCACACAGGAGGATCTCAGAATTTAAAACTTCATCCCCTTCCTCCTAGTATTTTGTTTTGCAAGTCTAATAACCTTCGGGCTACACGTAGCATTCCTTCCTTCCTTCAACCCAACAAGGAATTAGCAAGTGTCCACTGTGTGCCCACCACGACCTGTGAAAGAAAGAGTTCCTGCACTCATGGTTGTAGCAGAACTTAGAGATCCCACCATACGCGACAATGAAGGATGTCAGAGATGGCCATGGGAGTGTGTGCAGTGCAAGGGAAAGTGAGGCACAAAACAGGCACGCTATGAACTCTGGGGCAGATGTCACCAGGTCCCACAGAGGAAGAGAATGTGACCTGGCTTCATAAAGTGAGTAAGATCGCCAGGCAGGAGATGGGCTATGGGAGAAGAGATTTTTCCAAGAAGCAGCAGAATGTATGGTGTGCTTGTAATAGAGGGCACCAGGGTTAGAAGTGTGTGTGTGTGTGTGTGTGTGTGTGTGTGTGTAAGACAGGGGAGCACAGGTGAATGGAGAGTCAAGGGGTAAAGATGGCAAAGGTCCAAGACACTGCACTGCACTCATGCAACAAATATTTACTGACAGGCATCGGAGACAGAATCATGAGCAAAATCTCAATGCAGACGGAATATTATTTAAGCAAAAGGCTCCATATGCTTTAAAATCCCTTGGCCTTTGTTAAGTGCCCATTCTGTAGGTGGGCCAGCTGACTGGATGGTTATGTGCTGGGAGAGGGATCCTAATCCGAGCCTTCTCTCATCCTCTGCACAACAGATTTAAGCAATCAACAGTCCCCAAATTTTTGCACTGAGAACTCTCAGCGCTCATTTTTTGCATGGATCCACACCAGAGCAAATGCACGTCCAATGAAGATTTTACAGATTACCAAGATAAAGAGCTAAAACTTGGAAATGTCTCCTCAACTCTGATGTAAACCAGCCGATTTGGGTTCAAATAGCTAAGCGTTAATGACCAAAATCATCCCCAGCCCATGTGGCTCTCACTCCAAAGAACTCTGTTAAAACACTCTGAAAAAACACTACTACACTGTGTACATAGTTTTATTACTCTCTCGGGACCTCCTAGTGGATGTTATGTCCCAGAAATCACAGTAGTTGGATGGGTGTCCTCTCTACCATGAAGCTGGGCTCCATTTTACAAGCTCCAGGCAGATTATTCCCAGTCATGACTGACGGGAGGAGAGTCTACGTTAACCACTGACTGAAAGGGCAAACTTCCCTGCTCTGAAGTCAGTTCAGGCTTCGGAGGAAACAACTTCCAAAACAGCCCCATGGTTTGCTTTCTGCCTCTTTCCTGCGCACCAGCAAACTGGAGATACTGTGCTCCTAAACTCCTTTACAGACACAATGGAAATCACAGTGACAAGATCTTCAATTATTTTGAGCCAAATCAGCCAGTCAACATTTGTTGAAGATTTCATTGTATACACTTTGTTGCAGCCTTCGGATACCAATGCAACACGCCTTTGGGGGAAAATGCACGCTGAGCCAAGAGACCTGGATTCCAGCCAGGCTGTTACTAATTACTCATGTGACCTTGGATAGCACCCACCCGAAGAGCCCCAGCCACCTCATCTATTCATAAAGAAGAATGTCCTTTGCTGGGCCTACCTCTTCTGGTGCTATGAGGATCAAATGAGACAGGTTTACAAAAGCACTTAGGAAAGTGTAATTTCCTAGACAAATGCAACGATTTATCATTAAGCAGAACATTCTACCTATCCTGGAGGAGGTAGAAAGGAAAAAAAAAACACAACACATTCTAGATTTGCTTTCCTGATGAAATCAGTATATATACCTGATAACCTGAGAACTTTAAAGGAAGGCATCAAAAATTCATCTCCTAAACCAGTTTTTATGCTGCTCCAAATGATGCTCAGTGGTCTCATCATTTCAGCACATAATTTATGTATTAGGATTAGTTGGTCCTTTGGTCCATTTCTGGGTAAATCTGGGCCTTGAAAGACAGTGTGTCATGTGTATTTCAGAGGCAGAAATTGCATTTCCACATGTTCTGTTAAGGCTCCTATAGCCAGCACTCAAGGATAGCTTCACACGGGTGTTTTCCGACAACCCTGGAAGGGGCATTATAGGATAGTGGTGAGGAGTGTAGGGGTTTTAGCAGGACTGGTTGGCTGTAAATCCCAATTACTTATTATGGGAGATATTGGGCAAGCCACCTATATTCTCTAATCCCCAGTTCCCTCTTCTGTGTAATATATGTATATGTCAATGAGCCTTCTTATCATACAGGATTACTAGGAGGAACAGTGAATGAGAAAATGTATAGAAAGTGCCCAACACAGTGCTTGGCACACTAAATGTATATTAATAATCATGACGATGAGAATAATAGGGTAGATGCCGTATACTCAGACAATGCAAAAGATACATGCAGGGAACACCTTGAGTATATATCATCTTCAGTCTTGAAGTTAATAATAGGGCATTTCATTGAGTGCCTACCATGGGCCAAATGCAGTAGCTCTAAGTAGGTGCTACTAACCACAGTTTTACCGAAAGTGAAATGGAGCATCAGAGAACTGAATTTGAATGAGGTCCTGGAGCAGCGGTTCTCAACCTGTGGGTTGCGACCCCTTTGGCAGTCGAACGACCCTTTCACAGGGGTCGCCTAAGACCATCCTGCATATAAGATATTTACATTACAATTCAGAAAACTACTGGACGTTGAAAAAAGATATAGAGGAAGACATAAACAGATGGAAGAACATACCGCGTTCATGGATTGGTAGAATCAACATCATTAAAATGTCTATACTACCCAAAGCAATCTATAGATTCAATGCACTCCCCATTAAAATACCAACAG
>NW_006296540.1:1122202-1160277 GCF_000327345.1 Myotis davidii
ACAGTTATGAAGTAGCAACGAAAATAATTTTATGGTTGGGTCACAACATGAGGAACTGTATTTAAAGGGCCAGAAGGTTGAGAACCACTGTCCTAGAGCTACTAAGTGATGGAATGAAGATTTGCCCTCCCGCCTCTGAGTCCTTCTCATCTACCAGGTCATTCTCCCAGCTCACTGCTAACTGTGGCGCAGTTTCTGATACTCTTGGACTTCCTGGTATCTTCACTTTCCAAATCTTAGTTCACAGTGGCCCCGACAGAATTAAATCTGAAGGATCTACTCATAGTCCCACTCTTGCCATTTTCCTTCAGCATGTCAGTAGGTCGTTTTTGCTTCTCTCCCTGTATATTTAGTTATATGCATTAGGACACATTTACTCTATGCTTATATTGTACCAGGGGCTGTGGGCCCAATAAAGATTCACTTTTTATAGTCCCTGTGCTCTAAAAAATCAACCTAGGAAACTAACAATGCAAATAAGTATTATAGTATGATCATCACGAATGCTATGTGCTTAGGAGATAGCAAGGTAGTCTGGGTTGAGGACTGGAAGTGACAGTCACCCTCATCCTTGAGGATGGAAGGGCAATTCAATCAGAAAAATATGCATTAGCATATTCAAGAACCTGCAAGCACTGTAAGGTATCAGGAGACATAACAAAAGACTGGGATACAGCTACTTGAACTCCAGTTGGACTCAGTCTGGGCCAGGGAAACTTGAAGGGCCTGAGGCAGGCAAGTACACACCATCAGTAAAGTGCCCCAGGTACTGTCTGCAGTTTGGAGTAAGGCTGTGAGCCAAAGGGTAAGGGCTCTAGGAATAAATAGGAAAAATGTCTCTCTCCCCCGCTCAGCCCCCAGTGGTGAGGGGTCTAGTGCAAGCAGACACCCAGAGGCCAGGGCAGAAGTGACTGAGCCAGAGAATAAATTCTGCGAGTTCAAACTGGGATTGGAAGGGGTGTAACCAGGAGACTGGTGCCGACAAGGGTTGAGATATCTCCCATCCAAGGTCAAAGCCATCTATGAGAAATGTCTGGCAATGTCTCGTGATCAAATCAGAAAAACATATCTCACCTTGGAGGATGGCAAGTCATCTGAAATCTACTCAAGTTTGAGGGAGAGAAGAGTCTCTGCCTATTTTGTAAAACTTAAAGAAAACAAAGCCAAGCCCTGACTGGTTTGGCTCAGTGGATAGAGCACCGGCCTGCGGACTAAAAGGTCCCAGGTTCGATTCCAGTCAAGGGCGTGTACCTTGGTTGCGGGCACATCCCCAGTAAGGGGTCGTGCATAAGGCAGCTGATCGATGTTTCTCTCTCATGGATATTTCTAACTCTCTATCTCTCTCCCTTCCTCTCTGTAAGAAATCAATAAAATATATTAAAAAAAAAGAAAACAAAGCCAAACAAAACAAAAACTCTGTGATTCCCCTTCTTTTCACTCTTGACTTTGATTTAACCTCCTTTTTTTTTTTTTTTTTTTGCAAGCAGTGAAATCCACAAAGCATCTTGACGATGACTGCCTCAGGGAGAACAGAACCCGCATTTGTTCAGTGTCTACTGCGTGCCAAGACTTTTAAATGTTTCATTGCATTTGGTTCTTGCAAATCACCCGGTGATGCTCAGAGAAGTTAAATAAACTACCCAAGGTCACAAGCTCAGGATCACAGCTGCTGGTGCAGGACTGGTGCCATGCTGAGGTGGTGGGACTAAGAAGTACAATGTCACGGCGTGCGGGAGAGTGGGCACTCCCTTAAGCGGAGCTCCAAAACATGGGAATGCACCTCATCACCCTTCATATCCTCCACTATCATCAGCACTGCCATAATAGCAGTAATAATAAAGCTAATATTTGTCTAGAATACTTATTACCACTGTTTCAGATTCTTTGCATACCATTTCTAATCCAGAATACAGCTTTGCTAAGTGTTATGATGTCCATTTTAGAGAGGACGGCATCTGCCAGAAGTCCCACAGCAAGCAAAATCCAAGGCCAGAATGCCAACCAGGTTTGCCAGCACACACACATATTAGGGTTGAAAGATACATTGAATAGAATTGATTGCAACCAAATTGAAGCTGTGGTATAATAAAGAGGAGGGAATCATTCTGCATAATTGCTTCAATTGCATGGAAGGCTAGCAAACTGCATTGGCTGGAGGTCCTGTATTACTGCTAAGAGCACCCTGAGTATCAGCGTGTGGGCTGCCTCATCTCATTTCTCTAGAGCTGAGACCACGGAGGAGACACTGTACCAGGGTCCGTTGATACAAAAGCTAGGAAAGACGTATTCAGTGCAGGTGTTCAAGTGCTCGCCTACATGTGATTCATCCCTAGCAGACACCCACTGAGAGGAGACCAGCACAGATCTGTGGACACTTGAGGTTGGCCTTGACTGCCTGCCCACCTGGTTTCTGTAGAGTTGTCTCTCCGTGAACTTAAGACCTGATGGGATATTTACAGGTTGCCCAGCAAAAAGAATGATCATCACAGACAAAATGAGTTTACAATACAACTCATATTGTGAATTACTGCTAGAAAAAGGGAACTTAACACACTGCTTCAGTGTCATCTCACTACTTCTCCTCCCAGAAATGCTAAAACAGCACCAAAAGGGCTCAAACATTCCTACAGAGGAGGCACAATTTCAGGCCTCTCTACTTTGGCAAATGCCTCACTCTTTGCCTGCAATACCTTTTGCTTCTCTATAGCCTGCTGGAAGAATTTTAAAATTATATTTTCAACCCCAGTTCTGCGTTGCCTCCTTCAAGCCTTCCCTGACTCCTCCAGCTAAAGAAACGTTTCTCAACCTTGGCACTACTGATATTTTGGGCCACATAATTCTTTGTTGTGAGAGGTATGGCTGTCCTGCACGTTGTAGGATGTTTAGCCGCATCCCTGCTCTCCAACCACTTAGATGTCAAGAGCATCTATCTGGCCAGCTGCAACAATAAAAGCTGTCCCCAGATATAGTCAACTGTGGGGGTGGGGGCAAGGGTAATGTCACCACTAGAGTATTTTAGTGCTAGATCTATACCTTGGTTACACTTAGATCTCAGGAGAGGAATAAATCAGTGAAGGCCCCTTCTAGTTCCATGTTTCTTCACTAATGTGAGAGAAGGCTACGAGTCAAAGAGGGGGATTTGCACAGTGATCCACTCTAGCAAACTCAAGGTGCCTTTCTGTATTATTTCCATTTTTCTTCACAGAATAGAACTATGCCACTGAGGACAAGGGAACAATGATTTATAAAGACCCAAGTTCAAGCTGTATCACCTTGAACCATGATCCTAAATTTCTTATCGGAAAAATGGAGCTAATTTTAGCTTCTTCACAAGGTTTCTGGGTTAAGTGAAATATATACATCAAGCTGCCTAGAAAGATCACCTTTCCCCTTTCACCAGGTTAGGAATGGGTTAATATGTGAGAAAATGTTTTATAAATGATAAGTGCTAAACAGTTTTAAGTTGCTACTATCTGACGTTTAAAAACAATCAGTAATAAAATCTAGCTTTCTTTTCTGAATATAGCATTCAACCAAACTTTACAAAATCACTTTAGGATGATATGAATTAGAAATAATAGTCCCTTACAGGTAAAGAAGATATTATCCTATCTAGTAAAGCTAGGGTATGCAAATTGACCATCACACCATCACAAAGTTGACGGGGCCCAAAGCCACAAGATGGTGGTGCCCAGTCCACCTCAGCCCCACCAGAGTCCCACAGATCTTTCAGCCCAGCTGAGGGATGGGCGCAGCAGGTGCACGGTGCGGCTGGACCCGCCCTCAGACCCCCAGCCCCTAAGGCTCCCCGAGGCTCAGGTAACCAGGGCCGGCCGAGGCTGGCGCTGCTGGCAGTGGCAGCAGCAGAGGTGTGATGGGGGCATCGCCTTCCCTTGATGGCCGGGTCGTCTCCCGCCCCTGAGTGCTCCTGGACTGTGAGCAGGCCAGGCTAAGGGACCCCCGCCACCCCCCTCCAGTGCATGAATTTTCATGCACCGGACCTCTAGTAGTTTATAAAGCCCTTTCATTACACATAATATCTTTTTAATATATATTCTCATCTGTGGATATGTTCATTTACTTTTTTGAGGGATGGGGAGGGAAGGGGAGAGGGACAGAGGGAAGGAGATAGGGATGGAGAGAGATAACCATCAATCAGTTGCCTTCCATATGCACCCTGAATGGGGATTGAACCCATACCCGATAAAATGTAATTAGCTAGTTATTAATACCAGCAGTACCCCCAATAACCCCACTTCCACCAGTAACACAACCTTTTGGTGTAGAGAAGGCCACTCCAACCAACTGCACAACCTGGCAGGGCCATATGATATCTTTTTATGATCTTGATTTCTCAAGACAGTATTAGTGGAAAAGTGAGGACACAGTCAAAGAAAACTAGAGAATCTCCCCACATTTCCAGAGTTGGAAAGTAGAGACAGAAATCCACTTTGCAATAATGTACTTGTTTCCAGTGAAGATTGCAGTAATACTTTAAACATAGAACAAAGAGCCATTCTGTCCAACCTTCCAAAAATTTTAATTATATCCTATATGCAAAACTAGGTAGACAGTAAAGATCATTAGAACTCATTATGTCAATGGCTATCATCATTAGTTGCATATAAGTCAGCATTAAGGATTTGCAGACATAAGAAAGAACTAATATTGTATAATTGTCTAAAGCAATTATAATTATCAAAAAAACATGTTCAACCCAAATCAGATGAAGGAATAACAAAGGGGGCAGATGGGTAACTTCCATAATTGCATACAAAAACTCTTAATTAAACCCAGACATTCAAAAGAAGTTTCAGAAGGGTCACTAAATTAGGGTAGAGAGGAGAACATCTCCAGGGAATATTGCTGACTGTAGTTTTCTAAGCCAGCTCTCAGGATAAAGTTAAAAAAAAATCTACAGAATGCATTTCTTTTAGCAGTCAAGAATGAAACTGAGCCACCCTCCAGCACAGTACAAAGAGAACTGTGTCATCATCTCTTGTGGAGCACTCTGACCAGCCCTAAAGACAAGTAGCTGAATTCTGGACTTGATCTCAGAGAGAAGCCAACATAGTTTGGTTTAGAGCAATGATGTGCTATTAGCATCTGGTAGATGTACAACTTTGAAACAACATTGAAGTGAGAAGGAAAATCTTAGGAAGCAAAAACGTTCAAGACTTTGACCCAAGTACAAATATTGTGTGTTTTTATTTTATTGATTTCAGAGAGGAAGGGAATAGGAGAGATAGAAATATCAATGATGAGAGAAAATCATTGATAGATGGCCTCCTGCCTGCCCCCTACTGGAGATCAAACCCACAACCTGGGCATGTGCCCCAACTGGGAATCGAACTGTGACATCTTGGTTCATAGGTCTGTACTCAACCACTGAGCAACACTAGCTGGGCTATTGTGTTGTTGTTTTTTAATCTTGACCTGAGGATATGTTTTTATTGATGAGAGAGAGAGAGAGAGAGAGAGAGAGAGAGAGAGAGAGAGAGAGACCCATCAATCAGCTACCTTCTATAAGTGCCCCAACTGGGGATCAAACCTGCAACCTAAGTATGCACCATGATCCCTGACAAGGAATCAAACCTGCAACTTTTTTGGTGTTTGGGACAATGGGCACAACAAACTGAGCCACCCAGCCAGGGCTCAGGTACAATTATTAAAGAGTATATCTCCTCCATATTCCATAGCAAAACCAAATTGTAGGTGATAGTACGGAGTCCACTGGAACCCAAGATCAAGGACAACCTAACAGACTCATCATAACCCAGTGGATGAAGGGTAGAACTCAGGGACTGGTACAGCTAGGAACTGAAATATAGAGGAAACTGCCAACTGGAAAGAAAACATATTGATCAGGGAATAGGCCTCCTGGACTGGGGTTGTGTTACCTTTCATTAATTCATCAAATATGTACTGGATCTTTTGACTGTCCATGTTGTGCCAGGTACTGCTCCAAGCACAGGAGCTAAGAATGGACGCAAGGTTGGCTGTGGGTCCTATTCTCTTGGTGCTTATAATCTAGAAGGGGAGATGGACATTCAAAAATACCGAATTACGAAGCACTGAAATAAGGGAAGATGTGTCTATGGGAGATCACAACAGTAATAACAACACAGAAAGCAGGCACCATCACCATTTATTGAAAGTACACCAAGTGCCAGGCAAGTTTCCATGCATTTAACTCATCTGATTTTTCTCCCTTAATAAAATAACCCAGTACCATCAGCCAATCAATCCCATTTTAATGTGGGAGATGTTAATTTTCCTAAGACGATGAAGTAACTAAGCATATCACTTTAGTATTGAGGAAATGGAGAGGCATAAAGGTTAATTAATTTGTCCAAGATTCCATAGATAATAAAATGGTGGAGCTGAGATTTGAACACAGACAGATGAGTTTCATAAGCCCATATAGTTCATCCCCAAGTCAATATACAACAAGGACTCCTCATTCAGGCAGAGGTCAGAGAAGGCTTTGCTAAGGGGGTTGCCACTTGTGCTAGAAGGTGAGTACAGGTACATCCAAGGAGAGATCAGAAGTTAATCTGGTTGGACAGGGTGAGTCTAGGCAGAGGAGGGAACTGGGGAATGGAAAGAAGGACCTGTGTCAGAAGAGAGGAGGACGGGACTGCAAGGGAGCTGGGCTGCAGCGGCAGAGCGTGCACCTTGGGGGAAGGTGCTAAAAGGTTTTCAGGAAACAGTAATATGATTTGCATCTCAAGAAGTTCTCTGGCTGCAGTATGAGAAATGGAAGAGAGAGGTTAAGAGAGTGTATGAAGAGAACAAGGAGGATATAAGGCAACTGTCTAGGTTCTAGGCCAGTGATTCTCAAAGTGAGGTCTCTGGACCAGCAGTATTACTATCCCCAGAGACATTCTGATAAATTCAAATTCTTGGGACCCACCCCCAGATCCACTGAATCAGAAACTCTTGTATTAATTATCTACTGGTGTGAAAAAGGTACCACAAACTTAGTAGCTTAGAATAGCTCATATTTATTATTTCCTAGTTCCCACGGGACAGGAGTCTGAGCACGACTTAGGTGGGTCCTCTGCTTAGGGTCACAGGAGCCTGCAATCACAATGTCAGCCAGGCTGTGTTCTCATCTGGTGGCTTGACTGGGGATTATCTGTTTCCAAGATTATTCCAATAGTTGGCAGCATTAATTTACTTGTGATTGTGGAACTGAAGGCACCAGGTTCTTGTTAGCTATCATCTTGGGGAGGCTACTCTCGGGCCCTGGAGGCTGCCAGCAGTTCCTGGCCACGTGAGCTTGCTCAGATGGCTACAGACTTCA
Organism: Myotis davidii; assembly: GCF_000327345.1. Classification (NCBI taxonomy): domain Eukaryota; kingdom Metazoa; phylum Chordata; class Mammalia; order Chiroptera; family Vespertilionidae; genus Myotis; species Myotis davidii. Next base: position 1,129,512 of record NW_006296540.1, read on the forward strand.
TCAAGGCAGCATTGTCTCTACAGCCAATCTGTTAGCAAGAGAGTCTTTATAAAACATACTGTTAGGGGTAGAAATAGAATATGGGTGACCAGGTACAATTATAAGAAATATTAATCATGCTCTGTTAACCATGATGGCTCTGTTTTGCTTAGAGAAAGGACATCCTAAACTCGCTGGGAGTTATACATCCTGGGACACTGGAGCTAACATCAGAATGCAGTCCATCCTCCTTCAGAGAACTGACTATCATTATGGAAAGATTTACAACCTGTGGCCAAAACAATCTAGTCCAGGAGGCACCTGCTCTTTACAACCTCTAGCCTCTATTACCTGTAATCTGGTCCCTGGGAACCCAGGAGCACCTGCTCACTGTGACACGCCCCCTCCCCCAGCCCACATGATTTATAACCTGTAATGATTATCAGTGCCCACTTTCCCATGCCTGCAATTCCCACTTTCCCATGTAATATTTTTCCTTATACCCAATATAAGCAGGGGGCTCATGGTGGGGTGGGAAGGAGATTTTTGTGAATGACCTGCTTTTCTCCCATAATGCCAGCATTATTGCAATAAATGCTCATATGTGATTCAACCCTGTCTCTGCTTAATTGGGGAAGTAGTGACCTGCAGCCCAGACCTCTTGGTTGTCCAGTTACACCACCATAATCATGAAAGTGATAGCCATCACCTTTTCTATAGTCTACTGGTGAGAAGCAAGTTATACATTCATTGCACAAAAAGAGGGGATTATACCAAGACGGGAACAAACATCAGGAGGTAGGGATTGTAGAAGGCCACCTTAATATCTGTCCACCCCAGACCCCATGCTCTCGGTTTTAGCAAGTTTTCTAGGTAACAGCGATGCATGCTCAAGTTTAAGAACTATTAGTGCTCACAGCACATGTACTAAAATTAAAACAATACAGAGAAGTTTAAGAACCACTAGCCCAGACAATAGAGAGACATTTCGAAGGCAAGTTCTTTGAACCTTGCCTTCTAGGTCAAAAGACGGAAAGATTGTAGTAGCTCTGTTGGATTACATAGTTTAGCACTGTGATAATGAGCATGGATGGGCTTTGGAGCCATTAATATCTAGGTTCAAGTCTCTACCACCTTCTAAATTATGTGAACTTGGGCAAGTTCCTTAACCTTGTGTGGCTTCAGCTTCTTTATCTATATGATGGCCTTCCCATGGAATCTGTTTCTTAGAGTTTAGGGTTGTTGTGAGACTTAAATGATCATCAATGTAAACTATATCTGGGTCTGAAACAAAGACCACGCTCAATAAATATAGGCTACTGTTGCTAATATATGTGGGGTTCAGTTTCTTTCGTAAAATGAAATTAGAACATGTAAGATGTAATGTTCCTCCAAGATTTCAAATATACCATAGATGAAAAATCTTACTTTTGAGAAAGGCGTATTTTTTCTCTGCTACCTATAATAAGAATAGCAACACCCAGAGGATGAGGTTTGTTTTGGTTTGATTTTTTAAAACTCCCGTGTAACTGAAAGTAAGCCACCACCAGCTCCCCTCTGTTTGCTAGAAAAAAAATGTCTTCTGTGTAGACCTCCTGAATGCTTTGTATACCCTCCAGGGACCCAGTTCCTATACTTACCTCCTTTGAAAGAAATAATATGAAACAGATTACAGAAAGTTATACCAACACACTCAAGGAAGTAGCTAAACAATGACCCTGTGGGGAGCCCATTCTATGGAAAGCTTGCCTTTAGCACTTACCACACAATGCTGGAACTGTGGGCTGACTATCTCCCTTACTAGACTGAATCCTCTTTAGAGGCAGGAGCCAAGTCTTATCGTCCTGGATAAGGGGGAGGAGAAGCTACTTCTGCAAAGTGGAGATGACTCTTTTATACCCCAACCTCTCTCTCCCCTGTTCTTTGGGGTCCCCACTCTCTTCTTCAATCACAATTACCTTCCCAATTTTGGGGAAAGCTTTTCACTTAAGAGAATGTCTGCTAGTAGGGGTCTGAAGGGAGTTGGACACTAGGGAAAGTTCTTGGTATAAATAATAGACAACTAATTTCAAACCCTTTTCTAGTTCTCTGTGCCATAAAGGTAAACATGAGAGTTCCTCTTTGTAAGCTGTTTTGTTTAGAAAAGTCACTTGCAGGCACTTTTATCCTTGCAAAGGTAAAACAAAGACTTAGAGAATAGAGATGAGGATACAAGACAGGAAGACACGAGGAAACAACTGGAGAATACCAAACTTACAGCTATTGGTTGTGGAGTTCTGGGTCGTGTTATTTGGGTAGATCAAAGAGGAAAGATAGAAATGCTAGGAGTTGTTTTAATTGCACTTGATTACATTATTTAGAGCAAAGTAAGTGCTCAATGCTTATAAAATAGAGAATAAATGAAATAAAATCCTATAATCTTGTCCCTGTGCGTTGCAATTGACCTCCCACTACTGACCACTGAACTAAGAGATGGACAATGTCCAAACAAATAGCACGTGTGAAAAAACACACACACACAACAACGTGTCTCTCCAAAACAGGCACCACCATCTGCCTACATTGGGAAGTATAATTTAGTGAAGAAACAGGCAGAACATGCAGTTCCGAGAATGTTAATACACAGTCAATAAAGTAACTAACCAATCCATGGTAACAGCCCCCCAAAGGACAATTCTGGAGTGTTTTATTCTGTGAGCAAATTAAAGCGAAACAAAGATGAGTCTACCAAAAAAAGAGAGGCAGGCTCTCCTCTATTTCCCATATGAGTCCTTAGAGGAATTCATGGAAAGTATTGCTATCTTTCCCGTATCTCCTACTTACAGCATACAGTGCCCGCCTAAAACCCCCCTTTGTTCCAGGGCAGCTACACTGTATGAAATGTGGGCTCAACCCTTTTCTATTCCCTGAACACAGAATATTTTCAGAATTAACTATTCATGAGTAGTATTAATCTAGGAACAGAGATTTGATAACATTTGCAATTAGCCAGTTAACCAGTCAGAAGTCCTTTCATCAAATCATTAATGATTATTTTTAAACAGTACAATTCCTAAGAGTACTAAAAGCTGGTATTTTATTCTTTGTGATTGAGGACTGTTTCCATGCCTTTTTGGTTACTCCAGCAGCTGACGAGAACTCCCACGGGATGTGTGGTTGTTTAGTACAAACACATTTGTGTGTGTATGTGTGTGTGTGGGCAGGACAGAGACAAATGCTTTGATTCACATAATATATACAAGACCGTAGAATTAGCTGTCCAGATGCTAATTTGGTGCTTAGGCCCTTTTATTCCTCTGCAATCTATTGGATTTGGTGCCTTCATTTAAGATAATTAAAATAAGCCAGTCTATCAATATGTGGTCCAATTATTTCGATTGTCTAAACACAGCTTTAGCCTGGTCCTTTTCTGTCTCTACAGAAGAATGATTTTGGAGATCAATTTTCTGGACCTTTCTCAGGAAACTTTGGACACTCCACTCTCCTTTTTGCCTCCCAAAAGCAATCAGTCAATGAGTAGATGAATGGAGGGTGGATGAATTTCTCCAGTCTTCAATGTTTATTTAATACCTATGATAAGTCACAGTTTCTGGACAGTAAGTAGTGGACACTAGGGTTATAACCCAACACTAGAATTCCAAGGAGTTAAAATGTCATGTTTTCATTGTATTACCATGATGTATGGAAGCTTTTCAAATCTGAATTATTATTTTCTTTGAAGTCAACTGACATTTAAAATGACCTGTTTTTTTTCCCCCCAACAGAGGAGTCCACTTGTAAACTTAGTTCTTCCTATATTCTTTACCCTATTAATCTTGTTCTCCAAAATGGTATACTCTGTAAAGTTTGGTTGTATAAATATATACATGAACACCTTATCACCACAATCATATTTTCAAAGGCATTTTTCAAAAATTACTTGTCCAATTAACTTCTTTATGAACAAATAAATCCTGTTCATATATAGATAAGCTACACTTACAGTCTAGCAACTTTGTGTCTGATTTCAGAATATTATTAACGATGGTTATTAGTTGAAGATGAAATGTAGAACTGAACATACAGGGTGAAATTTATAGTTACTGCTCTGTGGAGAATAGCAAGAATGACTCAGTCCTTCTAATTTAACTTACATACAATATGCTGTGGGTTTCAGATGAAATGATTAGGTTTTTTCTGTAGTCCAATAATTTACATAAGATACAACTGATGCTTTGTTATCAGCTTCCATCATCCAACATTTTAAATCTTTCTTTTTCCTTCTCTGAGGAGGTCTAATGAAGGAGACATGACATTGCTCTAAACTAATTTTCATTTTCTCATTTTCCAGGTATATTTCATTGAGTTGCATGCTATTCCTATACCTATCCACCCAATGAAAACAGACACCCTTATTAACAACATTCTTTAAGCAGCATCTCCCAAAATTTTTTTTCTCTTTTTATATATTTATTGATTTTAGAGAGTAAGAGGCGGAAGTGGGGGGAAAAGGAAGGGAAAGATAGAAAGAGAGAGAGAGAGAGAGAGAGAGAGAGATCAATCTGTTGCTCCACTCACCCATGCAATCACTGGTTGACTCCTACTCCTATATGCGCCTCAACAGGGCATATCAAAACAATGCTTCCCGCAACCAAGTGAGCTACCGGGCTCTCTTTTTCTTATATTAGTCAAACACTAGAGAAAATTCTACACATGGGTAAAATTTGCCCAACTTGACAATATATATTATGGTAAGAGTTCTGGCATAAAAAATTAAATAACATACAAAACAAAAATAAAACTACTAAGGAGGAAAATAGCACAACAGAACCTGTGAGATAATAATTTATTTTATTAATTTATTTTTAATCTTCACCCAAGGATTTTTTTTCTAATTGCTTTTTTGAGATAGGGGGAGAGGGAGATAAGAGAGAGAGAAACATCGATGTGAGTGAAACATCAATTGGTTGCCTCCTGAACATGCCCCAACGGGGGATCAAACCTGCAACCCAGGTATGTGCCCTGACAGGGGATCAAACCTGCAATCTTTTGGTTCACAGTACAACACCCCAACCAACTGAGCCACCCGGCCAAGGCAACAAGAATTTATTTTTATACCTTACATAGCATAGACATAGGGTCAATTGGGGGGCTCTATGCCAAAAACACACTTTGGAACAATAAGTGATCTTTTAGAAAATTCATGCAAATGATCACCTTGAAAAAGTAAAGGGAGTATAACCGTTGACCACCTGCCCTTGTCATATGCCAATTCTTAGAAAACTAACACTGATTATGAGCCCTGACAAATCACCCTCATCTTAGTATATTACAATAAAAATAACTACCATATTTTCCTGTGTATAAGACGCTATTTTTTTTCTAAAATTACTAGACTGAACATCAAGGGGTGTCTTATACACAGAAGACAGCCGAGGAGGGAGCTGCGTGGGTGTGTAGCTGCCCATACCTTGTCAAACAGGCTTCCTCCAATCACGAGCCTTATTGTTACTGACATCAGCTGAAGCCCTAATTGGAGGTGGAGGTGGAGAGTGCACAGATGCAATAGGAACCGGAGAGTTCGGAGCCCATAAATATGTCAAAAAAGAAAAAGATAAATATGCTAAGTGATTGTCTTACTCTGCAAAATTCAAACTGAATGTAATCAGCTATGCAAAAGAGCTGCAGGGAGAAGATTTGGACCTCCTCTCACTGACTGTATCATCAGATAGTGGAGAAAACAGGAAGAACAACTCCTTAAGATGTCAAAAAAAAAGGGAAGGTCTTAAGAGGAAAACCAGCAAAATGTTTAAAATATTGATTTCTTAACTTTGGGAAAATACGGTACATTAACTGGGCAAACAAGATGGGAATGGCATCACGGCAGCAGGCATTCACAACTTGAGCTGAATGAATGAGCAGACAAGTCAGTCAATAACCCTGAGAATCAGTTTCCATATCTGTAAGAATTTAACAAATAAATGTAATAAATGCATTTATTGAGTATCTTCTCTGTGTCAGATACTATGCGAGAGTCTAGGTTTGCCAGCACTTTCTATTAGATAATGAGCCTTGTAAGAAAATAGTATGCATCTTTCACACACTCATGTACCTCGAGGGACATGATGTGTCTCATAGTGCCTGGTAGAGAAGAGGTTGTTAATAAACTTGGATGGGAGAAAGGAAGCAAAAAAAAAGGTAGAGGAAAATATGGTGAGAATGAAAGATAAAGAGATAGGATCCACACCCACACAGATCTCACAGCCTAAAAGACAGCGAGCCACATAAACAAATGTTAGAAAACAACTTTGTTTAGAAATAACACAAGAAAATAAAAAGTAGAAAAAGAAGTGTTTGAAGGGGAAACGAGGATAAGATTTAGAAAAGTGCTGAGTTACGATGGACACACAGACAATTTCCAGACAAATGTACTCCTCCCACACAGTACCCAGAGGTCATTCAAATACTGTACAGTCCGTACACTGTAGTTCACATACTTGTCTAAGCACCAGCATGAGATGGTGGTTATTTTTGCAATATGAGTTTTACCGAATGACATGCCAACATCTTCCAGTTCATTTATTTGGCTGCTCCCAACACTTGGTTGTGCCAGTATGATTCAAAGCACCAAGAGCATGATGACTTTTCATTTTGGACATGCAGTCATTTTTCTTTCCATTCCCCCACCAACCCCCGATTTATGAGGACAGCTGCTCTTTGTGACTGACTCTGAGACTGCTGGTCAGCTGGAATCTGTTGGCTGGCAGCAAAGGCATTATAAATCCAGAAAACCTAGAGGGAACTTTCCCTTCCCACTCTCAGGCTTAGGTAGGCTTCCACATCTACCAGGGATGTAGCCCAAGCAAGGGAGGCCAACACGGGCTTCAGGAAGGCTCTGGGCACAAAAGGGTGGGACTGGAAGTTCAGGCCTGTCTCCAGATATCAGGGTCAAAGGAGAGGTTGGGGGTTTATACTTGGCTGCCAGGACAGCAAAGGGGAGAGGAATCTGGAGCAGAAATTCAAGCTAAGAAGACAGAATGTGCTTGGGTGGAAAAACTCCAATGGAGATGTAGGCATGGCGATGGTGGCAAGAGGACATTGATGGCCTATAGGATCAGAGAGACCCGGGTTTAAGTTCAGATTCTGTTTCTTATTTGCTAGGTGACTTTGGGCAATTATTTAATCTAAGACCTAATTTCCTCAGCTATAAAAAGAGGAAACAAAAAAAACCCTGCCTAATAGGTTGTGGTAAGGATTACAAGGGAATACTGCACTTTCTCAGCAGAATATCTGGCACATAGTAAGGACAATAAAGTTACCAACAGCTACCACTATTAATATCCAATCTATAATATCCACTATAAGAATAATAATTAACAGAAGTACATAAGTGAAGATATCTATTCACTGTAATAATGTTGGAAGTAATAAAAAATGGAAGACAATCCAAATGTTCACTGACAAAAACAGGGCTTATGTCATAGTACATTTCTACTATATTAAAATTAGTGATATATATCTCTGTGAACTGACATGCAGACGCCCAAATGTATAATTAAGTAAGAAAGTTCAACAATACCATTTCTCCAAGTAAATAAAACATATTTTAAAATCTGTAAAGTAGAAGCATCAAGTTATTAAAATGGTTATCTCTATGAAAGGATATCATGAAAGAAGATGTTAATTCTTTAAATTATATTTTGCATGTTTGAGTGTTTTAACAAATATGTACCTATTTTGTAATAATGTTAACTATTATTTCTAAGTAGCAGGTATTAAGATGGCTGAGCCTTTTTTTAAGAGTCTTATTCCCGATACTCCATTTGCTACCTGGTGTCCACTGATAACTGGTGTTTTTCCACTTCATCATCAGCAATTTAAATCTCTCTGCTCTGCAATCTCACATGGAGAGAAATAAAAGGTGCAGTAATTGAAGAGACAGAGCTGCAAGCACAAAGCTCTTATATTGCAGGTGTTGACCCTTTCTTCATTTCATTAGTTAATTTGCTTCTGAGAAATTATTAGAACAAATGAAACATTATAATTTTCCTTGAATAATACCAACGAATCCAAATCTACCTTCAATTAGAAACTCTTCAAAACATTTCTAAACAAAATAAACTGGATTAATGCACAGACACACTGTAATAGGTAATACACTATTTCCTTGAATTTGTAAGTTTTATATAACCTCAGAGCTTATGCTCTAATTGCTTTATTTTTTTCTTCAAAAAGTACTTTGGAATAAGATTTAGGAAGTGATAATGCAAGGCTAAAAACATTACTAGGATCCTAATATGAAGAGTTTAATATGAAGAGATAAATATTCCACACAAACATAATACTTCAAAGTATACATAAAAAATTAAATAGCATTGCCCAGATACTTTTATTTAGATGAGCAAGGAGTGGAAACAATAGGATTCCAGCTTAACTGATTAGAATAATTTAGTATTGTCCTTGCAATGCATACTCACAACTCAACAAATGCTGAAATGAAGCTATGATTACATTGACAGTCCAAGTCTTCCTTCCTGATCAACAGTCTCTCATAAGTGAAGCATTGGAACTCCTAAATTTGCAACAATGTCTTGTCCAGGGGTTCTCAACCTGTGGGTCATGACCCCTTTGGCGGTCGAATGACCCTTTCACGGGGGACGCCTAAGACCATCCTGCATATCAGATAGTTACATTACGATTCATAACAGTAGCAACATTACAGTTATGAAGTAGCAACGAAAATCATTTCATGGTTGGGTCACAACATGAAGAACTGTATTTAAAGGGCCAAAAGGTTGAGAACCACTGGACTCTTGTCACTTATAAACATGAATAACAGGAACCTGACAGAGTGGTTTAGTAGCTTTTTTAAGCTTCGTTCACACAGCAAACGTTTGCCGGGAATTCTCCTAATATCTCCTCTTACTGCTTCTTGCATAAAGTCATTTCACTTTACATGACTTATTTATTCATATGTTTTGGTTATGCAGCATTCAATGAACATATTTTATTAAAGTCAAAATTGGCCACTGGTCGACTCCCCTTGTGCTATAACTCAGTATTTACTTCTCTTAGAGTCACAGTAAAATAAGCATTGCTTCCATTTATATGACTGGAGCTTTTCTGATCTCCCAGGAAAATTCTCATGTATCATATAAAGTTACTGAAGGGGAACATGTGGAGGATTAGGTACCTTTTGCAGGTAATCTTAGCAGAAACTAGAACAGCTGTTTCATGGGCACTTACCAGGAAAGCAGAACATAAAGTTAGTCATTCCTCTTGCCTTTCACCCCTGGGTTGCATTTCCCCAAAATACTCACCATTGCGGTTTGAGCATTGAGAGCCCTTTGATGAAAATGTTTTCCTTAATTCTAGAGCAAAAGTTCTACCGTCAGTTTGCTCCATAACTCAGGGTAGACAGAGACAGTCATCTCCAAAACATATCAACTCCTTGAATTTACTCCATTTGAAATGTGCATTTCTGGCACTGTTTTAATGGCCCCCTGTCTACTTTATGTTGAGAGAAGGGTTCCCAACACAGGGTCATGGGAATGGCAGAACACAGGACACTCAACACTGGACAGATGAGAGCAAGAGCCGTTTATTAGTCACAGGCACTCACAATGCAGGAGAGGAGGATAATGCATGTCATGCAGGGTCACAAGGAGGCTGTACTCGGGAACAAAGTGAACAGCTAGAGGCAGTGGGAGGCAGGCTTTGTGGTACTAAAGGGGAACAGTGACCCCTGGCTCTCATTGGATTATGTGATTGCTTTGTTTGAATAATTTTGCAGTCTGGCAGGGATAAGCGGGAACTGTGCCTGGTCCCATTGATAAGGGGGGGCATCGGACCAAGGGATCTTATCTGCAGGACCAGAGTGGGGAGGAAAACTTGCAGTTAGGCCATTCCAGGCCTTCCTGATTTTACCAGATGTAAGGGTAGCACATAATACCGAGCCTTGATTTTAGGCCTTACACTAGTAAATGCTCATACGTATTGCTCAACAAGTGAGTGAATAAATGAATGTGGTGAGAGTGGGAGAATTCCAAAACTTTGAAGTATGCCCTGACCTTGAGCAAGACGCTGAATATCTTAGCTGCATGTCAGTCATTGATAAGGTAGGAATTGTAATATCTTTTCTATTGATCTCAGGAGGTTGTTAGAGGGGATAAAATCATCAACAAATGTGGACTAGTTCCCTAATCATTCAAAAGTTCTAAAAGGCCCTCCACAGACTACCTGTCACACACCTTAAACCAGCCGTGGGCAAACTACGGCCCGCGGGCCGGATCTGACCCTTTTCAAATGAATAAAACTAAAAAAAAAAGAAAAAGACCGTACCCTTTTATGTAATGATGTTTACTTTGAATTTCTATTAGTTCACACAAATACTCCATCCATGCTTTTGTTCCGGCCCTCCGGTCCAGTTTAAGAACCCATTGTGGCCCTGGAGTCAAGTTTGCCCATCCCTGCCTTAAACCCATCTCCCTCATATTCCAGGCACAAGGGCCTTTCAATAGATGATTCCACAGTCCTTCTTGCATGAACAACAGAGAGTAAGGCATTCTCTTTATGTGCTTTCAGAGCAGCCCGAGTTTCTACCTCCCAGCAGGTTGAAACTCTTTATTTGAAGCACATCTCCTGAATGCCTGACACAAAATAAATGCTTAACAAATGTTTGTGGGAGAAATAAATGAATAGAATGTGATCATGTTACCATAGACAGTCAATTGGAACTCAGGCAGCTGTCAGGGTGAGCAGCAGCTGGGGGGCCACTTTAGAGTGACAGGCAGAGTCAGGGATGCGCAGGGGACTCAGGCACCCCAGAATCCGAGGGTGCTCCGCAGACTCCAACCGGCTTTCCCAGATGTGCCTGCGCCATGTCCAATGTGGAATGCAGGCTGAGGGCTGCAGCATCTCCAGACTTCCTGACAGGTCCTGCAGCCCATGCCCTCCACAGTGACTCTGATACCCTAGAGCAGCGGTTCTCAACGTATGGGCCGTGACCCCTTTGGGGGTCGAACGACCCTTTCACAGGGGTCACCTAAGACCATCGGAAAACATATATAATTACATATTGTTTTTTGTGATTTGTCACTATGCTTTAGTTATGTTCAATTTGTAACAATGAAAATACATCCTGCATATCAGATATTTACATTATAATTCATAACAGCAGCAACATTACAGTTATGAAGTAGCCACGAAAATAATTTTATGGTTGGGGGTCACCACAACATGAGGAACTGTATTAAACAGTCGTGGCATTAGGAAGGTTGAGAACCACTGCTCTAGACAGTCAGGGGGCAAGCACCAGGGTGTCTCCTTCATTGACCAGATGTAAGCCGGTTCTTACACTGAGCAGGCCAAAAAGCTAGAAAGATGAATGGACAGAAACCGAGTGCATGCCAAATGCTAGCAATATCATGGAATAAAACAACCACCCCTTAGTTGCGTCAGAGTGGACATTTTGTGCCTGTGTCATGTGCATGAGCCCCATAGGGCCAGGGAGGCACCCAGCTTCCACGCAGGGTGGAGGCTGAGGCTGCAGCTCAGCTCCAGGGAGGCTCCGGCCCCTCAGTGCCTGTGTCTGGCAGAGCTGGTGTGAGAGGAAGAGACAAGCCTTCCCTGCTACCGGGGTGATCAAGAGTTTTGGCCAGACATTTGAGCACACACCGAGATAGTGGGGAGCCAGGCACAAAGCACAGACGATGGCACTGAGAGGGATTAATAAGGAACTTCGTCATTTGGCCCGCGACCCTCTGGCACAACGTTCTGCAGGTCCAGCTGGGGATGATGTCTCATTGCCAAGCCACAATTACGGGACCCAATCACAGCCCATACCAAGGTGCTGTATTCTTTTTGGCAGTTCATCTTCCTACAGATTACTCCCCTTCAAACCACCTAAGGTTGAATTTACAAGAATTTATCATCCAAATATTAACAGTAATGGCAGCATTTGTCTTGATATTCTAAGATCACAGTGCTCTCCTGCATTAACTATTTCTAAAGTTCTTTTATTCATTTGTTCACAGCTATGTGATCCAAACCCAGGTGATCCTCACACCCCTACCCCCTAGTGTCAGGGATTGCATGGATCTATAAAACAGACAGAAGAAAGTACAACAGAATATCTCAGGAATGGACTCAGAAGTATGCCACGTGATGCTACCTTAAAGTCAGAATAACCTGCATTATAGCTGGAAAAAACTTTAAATTACTGTTCCTCTTTTAATTTTCTTTAAAAAAACAACAACATAAAAAGAAAACAAAAAAGAGCCACCACCCCTTCCTTATTCCTCTAAGAACCCTGGGCATAAGTAGGAAGCAGGATGGTCTCTGAGAGAGGAGGCCACTATTCTCCCAGGTCGTGGCACCTAAATAAAGTTCTTTCACTTTGCATCAGAACTTGTCTCATGAGTTTGGCTTTTCTTGTGGCAGTCAGCTGAAACTGTGTTTTCGTTACAATAATATCTATACGAGCATACTTAGAAGTTCTAAGCCAGGGGTCCTCAAACTACGGCCCGCGGGCCACATGCAAATACAAATATTGTATTTGTTCCCATTTTGTTTTTTGACTTCAAAATAAGATATGTGCAGTGTGCATAGGAATTTGTTCATAGTTTTTTTTTTAAACTATAGTCCGGCCCTCCAACGGTCTGAGGGACAGTGAACTGGCCCCCTGTTTACAAAGTTTAAGGACCCCTGTATAAGCACTCCACACAATTAAAAGGGCAAAATTATTATGACTTTTGCCTCCCCATTCAATTGTGAGGAGAGCCCTCTCTACCCTCCTCCACGCTGCCTCCCTTGTCCAAGCCATACAGTTGCTGTGGTATCTGTCTTGCAGAGTGAGAAGTTTTGATCTCAGCTAGTAGATCATAGAGCTCAATCCTTTCTTTTGCTGTCCCAGAGCTGGGTTCTATCAGAACAGACATAGAAATCCCCCACACAGCAAGAGGCAAATTTTCATCATTCTTTCACAATAAAAAAGGAATTTAGGCAACCAGAAAAGTCTAAAAAACACTAGTTCCTCAGTGTTTTATAATTTTCTGAGTACAGGTGTGTTACATCCTTGGTTAAATTTATTTCTAGATATTTTATTGAAGAAGATACTAATAAGGGCAAGTGTATACCGTGTTCATGGATAGGAAGAATTAACATCATAAAAATGTCCATACTGCTCAAAGCAATCTACAGATTCAATGCAATTCCTATCAAGACACCAATGGCATGTTTCACAGGAGGTCATATTAATCAAAGCTTCAAGGTACTAGCATATAAATAGACATATAGATCATTGGAACAGAATAAAGAGCCCAGAAATAAACCCAAGGCTTTATCATCAATTCATATTTGACAAAGGAGGCAAAACATACAATGTGGTAAAGACAGACTATTCAATAAATGGTGTTGGGAAAATAGGACAGGTACATGCAAAAAAAAAAAAAAGAAAGAAAGAAACTAGACCACCTTCTTACCCCGCACACAAGAATAAACTCAAAATGTATTAAAAACTTAAATGTTAGACTCACTACCATAAAAATCCTAGAAGAAAACATAGGCAGTGAAATCTCAGAGATTTCTTATAGCAGTATTTTTTTCTGATATATCTCATTGGGCAAGGGAAACAAAAGAAAAAATAAACAAATGGGAATACATCAAACTAAAAAGAGCTTGCACAGCAAAGGAAAACATCAACAAAATGAAAAGATAATTCACTGAATGGGAGAACATATTTGCCAGTGCTACTTCTGATAAGGGGTTAATATTCAAAATTTATAAAGAGCTTATAAAACTCAACACCAGAAAAACAAACAATCCAATTAAAAAATGGGCAAAGGACCTGAACAGACCCTTTTTTAAAGAGGATAATCCCAAATGGCTAATAGACAGATAAAAAGATGCTCAATGTCACTAATCATCAGAGAGGTGCAGGTCAAGGCACAACCTTTGTCTTGCCCAGGGCCACCCAGTATGAGCTAAAGAGCGATCTGCAGATAGCTGCTACTTGTGCTTGGCTTGGAGGTGCCCAAGAAAGCTCCCCCCCTCCCTGCTGAGAACAAGTGAGTTCGTGGGCGGGTCTTTTAAGAGGAATGGCTGGGGCTCCAATAGCCCTCCCTCTCACTCAGCTACAGTCCTTGCTGGTTTTCCCAGTCACAATTTATGGGACTTTTGTTCCTGGCAATGGAACCCTAGGCTGGGGGTTGGTGTAGGGGTTGGACCCCTGACTGCTCAAGGGGGACCTCCATAGCTTAGATATCCCTCTCAATTTTTCACCTCCACATGTAGGTATGTGAGGCACCAGTCCATTCCACATTGCTGAGCCTCCTACCAGTCTCATCGTGGCTTCTTCTGTATAACTTTAGTTACAGATTTCTGTTCAGCTACACTGCGGGTGGTTCTGAATGACGGTTGTTCTGTAATTTAGTTGTAATTTTAATGTGGCTGTCGGAAGAAGGGAGTACTGCATTTACATATGCCAGAATCTTGACTGGAATGGGGAAACTATTTTTTAAAAAGATAAGGGAAAAAAAGAAAAGAATCCAGTATGTCTATTCTGGATGACTGGGAAATGATGTTTTTAGAATCAAAACTAGATGAAGCCAGAATGTTATGGTGATGAATGCAGTCACCACATCAAGAGGTTTTCTGTGAAATATGCATCTTGAATACTGAAATTAGTATTTTCTAGGACTAGGAAAACATTTTGTTTTGAAAATGTTTGCCTGGCCTCACATAGCCTTTGCTAGCTACCTTAAATAACTTTCCTACACAGTAATTTTCCCCAAGGACACTTTAGAAATGTAAAGCGACTTGCTGGCTTGCTCACAGATGTACAAGGTCTTCTGACTTCTATGTTGAAGGCTATTACCATGGACAGTATTACTGACTTCTAAGGAGCCCCATTGTCTCACAGACCCAAGCCATGCTGCCATTTTGACAGGCCTCCCAGGGCATGCTGTTATAAGTTACCCAAGGTCAAGGCTGATTATGGCTTGCATACCCTCAGCTGTCTATCTGATCTCATGTTCTAACAGAGACATAGAAAAATTCCATAACCTTGAACAAATTTAACACTATACATTGAGTGGGCATCTGCTCTGGGGTCAGACACCAGCTATGCTAAGTGTATGAGCTCCAAAGATGAATAACACATTTTCTACCTTTAGGAAGCTCACAGCCAAGCCTGAACATAGGACAAATACTAAGTACTCTCACATACATTAAGTGCTACAGGAGATGTAGATATAAAGGGTGAGAGAGATGCTGATATTCAGTGAGATAATAAACAAGGTAAGGGAAAGAACACCACAGGAGAACATTTGAAGTATAGACATGTCTATAGGAACAAGGCTTTACAAAAGGATAGGTACAAGAATTACCTAGAAGAGGGAAGAGGCATACTCAATTTGGAGGATTAGGTTACATACCTGGTTTTGTATCTATTTATTCAATTCCCTAAACTAGGAGCTTGACAGTTTGTATTTTTAGAATGCTACATTTGCAACCTACGTAAGCATGGGGCTGTGGACAAAAATACACTTCACATCAGAAACCACCATATAGTGAAATCTACATTGTCATCTGATATAAAGAACAACTAGTCTCAGGTTACCACAGACACCTCCACTCCCTTCTGTGGGAAAGTATTTTAAATAAAGACATCAGTCTCATTTGAAAATAATAAATGAAAGAGCAATTATAGTCCCTCTGGATTCACTAATAAAGTTCATCAATGAACTTTCAGCATCAGGTATTCAGAAACCAAAAAGGTGGCATATGGAGGAATTTTCAATGCAATTAAAGCACACCATTTCCATTTTATACTACCACCTTTGCCTGCTGGTAGTCTGAACAGAATTAACTGGTTACAAAAAACTAGGCCTCACATGGTGGTCAAGGTAGCAGAAGAAATAAACAAGTATAGGAGAAAGTCACAGCAAAATATACTTGATGCGAGCAATTTCCTACAATTTTCTAGAACACATTTAATGCATTTTTAGCCCTTTTGAATCACTTTCTTCAACCTGATCCTCCAATGCAGTGTACTCATACCTGGATCATTTTAGTAAATGTCATTTTGCTTCCCTTTTCCACCTGTGTTTCCCACCATGCCAAGCTCTTCAGGTGTCCTATTATTTAAAGCTTATGGGCTCCGTTAGGGCAGTTGTTAGCTTTACATTCTCCCAGGGCTCACTACTTACTGTGCTCTGATAGAGTTAGTGCATATAAATGTCTTTTATGCTGGCCTGGCCAGTGTGGCTCAGTTGGTTGAGTGATAATCCCATGCACTGGAGGGTTGCCAGTTCAATTCCTGATCAGCGCACATGCACATTCCCAGGTTGCAGGTTTAATCCCCAGTAGGGATATGTATAGGAGGCAACCCAACATCCCCCCCTCCCTTCTCTCTCTCTCTCTCTCTCTCTTCATCTATTCTCTCTTCTTCCACAACTTTCATTTTTACTCAGTCAGTTCAGGCATCTCTCTCTCTCTCTCTCCCTCCCCGCCTTCCTTCTCTCCCTCCTTCCCCCCCACTACATACATGTGAACTGCTAAATCATTTTCTCTCCACTTTCTTCAGCATCTCATGTTATTTTCTGGTTTTGTGCATTTCTTTATGCATGTATGTACAGACTGTGTAGTGTGTGTGCTGCTCTGCTGAAAAGTCCCAAAAAATTCCAAACCCTCTTTGTACCTCCACAGTAAGACCATAACCTATGGAGGACAGAAGCAAACTTGACTTTGATGTAATTTTTTTATGACCCAAACACACTTATTAGATGGCTTCTATGAACAGTGTTAAAACTGGATTACAGTGTAAATGATGGTTCAAATGATACCATCAATTGAACATTTCCAAATGCTCAGCTTGATTTCAGCTGACCTTGTCAGGGGGTTTCAACAAAAAGGTGGTGATCAGGCCAAAGCCAAAACAAGGTAAAGCAAGCATGTCAAACTTGTGGTCCACGACGAACATTTTTGCGGCCCAGCCAATATAACGGTATATAAGAAACGTTCTTTTGTTTGTTTGTTTGTTTTTTAAACATATTTTATTGATTTTTTACTGAGAGGAAGGGAGAGGGATAGAGAGTTGGAAACATCGATGAGAGAGAAACATTGATCAGTGCCCTTAAGCGCCTTACACACGGGCGCACCATTTCTCTCCACTAATACTAGCAGCGAATATTTTAGCAGCCGACTGCCACATCATTAGTCTTGTACTAACTTGTTTGGTGTGCGCAACAGGAAATGTTTCGCTTTCAGAGAACAAGAAAAATAGGTTTATTTGCATTGCGCTTACTAATTTGTGCAGTTATTCAGTGTCTGGTAAGTTAATGGTCAAGAAAAATACTAATTTTTATTAAAATGTTCTATTATTTTGTGTTAACAATGACTCACTTATTTCAGCCCTTTGTATTCAGCATGTCTTTATTGAAATAAACCTACATTTCTATGAAAATTGAAGGTGTTTTTTTTGTGGCCACATAATCTTAAACCTTGTTTATTTGGCCCATGTTAGCCTTTGAGTTTGACATGCTTGAGTTAAAGGCTACCCTCTTGACATGTGTCTTCTTTTCAGTGTTTTATAGACACCACTTTACTGCACACTCACCCCATTCTGAAACGCTGTCCAATTCGCATATATGCTCACAAACACTTACATACACACTCACACTAACTCATTGCTGGTCGGACTGGTGCTTCCTTTCCATTAGGCATGTGAACTGTGAAAGGGAGTCAATCTCTTGCTCATGAACCACTCAACCTTTCTCCTTTGCTCTATATTAACCTTCGGTCTTTAGTTTCTTCCTTCTCACTTGATTTCATGACCTGCTCCTCTCAATAAAGCCTTTTCATTAAGATTTGTATGGAGGTGACTCCCTCTAAATAAATTTATATTTGACTATGATGATTCTACTCTTTTAAAATTTTGGACTATTCCCCTACATTTTGTTCTGCTAAGGGATTTTTGGTTCGTTTTTTGTTTGGCCTTCCACCGATCAACAAATAATGTTAGCATTTTGTAAAGTTAGGACTGAAAACTTACACCCGTAAGAGTGAGAATTGTAAGATTTGTGTTTTTGAGGGGCGGGTATGGGGGGATAGGCATATAACCAGCTTTTCACATGTATATGTAGGTCCTTTCTGAACTGTTCACCTTCCCCCTGACCCTGGACTCCCCACAATGAATAACAACAGTGTAGAGCAACATCCTAGGGTATGTCCATGTCTTTTCTTCATCAGTGACCCAAGGACAAAACATAGACAGCCTGAACAAAAGAGCCAGCACAGTGCTACTGATCTGTGGAGTTCTCTGCCAGAGGATGAGCAAAATGACTTGAAAACAGTCACTAAAAACAGCATAATAAAAAAAAAAGTGCAGAGAGTCACAGAATCTCTGAAGAGACAGGAGAACTACGGAAGAGTGGTATCACCAAAACTACAGGAGACAAAATCTCCACATTCCACAACCTTGTCATGAAAATGGGAGGCATACATAAACAAAAATAACCTTTAATCAAGACCCACGGTGATAAAAACACCCATCCACCTCAAGCAGGATATGGAGAATGGAATCACCTAAGACCAGTAAACACCAAGGAAAGGCAATGTTCTCCTTTGGCCTTCCCCATGCACTTCCTCACAATGCTTGTATTTTTCTAAATAGAGCAGACAGTAAGTAGACTCGGTGAGGGATGACAGACTATAAAGATAGCAAAACACATGCTCTGGCATCTCCAGTCTTTTCCCCACCTTCCAGCTTTTTAACTCCCTCTTGTCACCAGCCTAGGAGTAATGTGGTATCGGTCTTTACCTTGGCACCATTTAAATGGAAAGAAACACTGTCTCTTCCCTTGGTAACTCATACTCAAACTTCAGGCTTTGCTTTGATTTCTGTCTCTGAAGGCTCCTAGTTTATAATTGTCATCCTGTTGTCGGATCCCAGAATCTCCTCTTCTCACTGAGACCGTCATCACCCTCTGGTTCATTGTCTCAGGCCTCTTTCCCCTGCCACACTGCACCGTAAGAACCTGGAGGGCAGCGATGACATCTATCGGATCCATCCCTCTTATTCCCAACACATAGAACACATTCAATACATGAATTCTTACCAATGGAGGTAGATTCTGTGCCAACCCTATCATTCCCAAGCCCATAATTTAAACGGCTATAGTGGCTCAAGGTTTTATAGGAGTTAACCTACTCTTCATGCTATTTTGGAAGAACACATTTGTATATCTCCTTTTCTGTATCTCTTCCTGGTAATAAATTTCCAATAGAGAAACGTTTCATTGGCACAACCACTCGTCACTAGCAAAGAAGTTACTATAGCCTGTTAGCCGGCCTAGGAGATCCCCATTATGAAAAATGGAAACTTGTGTTGGGGACAAGCACAGGAGAGAGCCTCCTGCAAGGTTCATAAGAGACCACTGGGACAGTCAGGAAGAACTCTCATCCTGAAGAAAAAGCAAGGCCGCTCATTTATCTCTTGACCATTTAAAGTTCCATTCTCCAGGTCAATTTCACTTTATCTAACGACAAGACATCCATGCAATGTCTGTGATTACCAGCCCCACGAGCACGCTGGCAGCAGATTGCCCTGACCACAGGCTTAAGTAACAGTGGGCCCCAACATTCCCATGGGAGCGAGGCGGTCACTTAGTGAGTAGTATTTCTACACATAAGGCCCACGAAGAACTCCAATCATTCCGGACTAGGACTGAAGGAATGGCATTTTGTTTTATCGGTGGGGGAAAAAAAAGAAAGCATTCTGAATTTCTCGCCAGTGCTTATGTTCCCATGGTGTTTTCTCTGTGAGAGGACTTGCTGACCCAAGTCCTCTTATTTCCGGTCTGAGACATAACACTCATGATTACTGAGACCCCAGCTTTAGAAATTAATATTTAACGTCAATGCAAACCTGAAGACAGCAAATGTCTCAGAAACCCTTGGAGAGCGTCACCATGTTTTTCACAGGGATTAGTCCTAAAATGCCATTTATTTCTCTCTGTATTGATACCAAAGACGAAATAATCAAAGATGTGCTTACTAAATTTGCAGGTGACGTTAACTTGGCAGGTGTTCCAATACTATAAATAAATGGATATAATTTCAATTTCAAAACTGTAAGGAAAAATTTAAATGCAAAAGATAGACAGACGGAGTAAAAATATAACAAGACAGTGGCTGACATTCATATTCATCCCCTCTCTCTCCCCCGCCTCGTGTGGGGAGAGGGCTGCATGTCGTCCTCATTCTCCCATACAAACAGAGATTATTTCTAATTCCAATTAAGTTCACAAACATTTACTGAGTACCTGCGCTAGCACTGTGCCAATTAAGTATATAAACGTGAAGAACATAGTCTGGCTGTAAGAAGCTTATAAGCCTAATTAGGGAGATAGATACACACACGAAGAGCCGCAGTGAGGGCCAACGTGTGCAGATATCGATATGCACAGGGACTCAGGGGCCCACGGGAGAGACTGAGAAACTCAGGGAAGATTTTCCGCAGGAATTTACATGTACGCTAAGTCTTAAAGGAGAGTCAGGTTTGCCAAGCAAATGAAGGATAAGAAAATTCTAAAAATGCATAAGAACAACATAGAAGTCTAAGGTGGATGGGAGAATAAGCGGCCTTCTCAGAACCACCATTTGGCCTGTGGAGTGTGGGAACTGGGAAGGAAAGTGGGAGAGCTTAGATGATGAGGCCTCAAGTGCTCAGCTAAGGAGCTAAACATCATCTAGCATCTTCGGAAAGGCTTAACCGCAGCGGCATTGGCAATGGTGTAGAAGAACTTTACAATGACCCCTCTGGCCAGTTGAACAAAAAGACTCCTCTGGCCAGTGGATAAAGGGAAGCAAACTGAGGTTGGAAGGCAGTCTGGAGGCCACTCCAGTCACACTGGAGATCAGCTTCAGAATCTGAAAGGGTGTCAGTACTCCAGTTTCTACATCGAAAATCCAGTTGCACTGAGGACTCAAAACACTGCATTTTGCACATGTTAGACACTCAAAACCAGGCACTGACTTGAGTGATTAGCTTAGCTGGAAACAGCGTGGGAGTTTAAAAGGGTCAGGTAGTTTGTTACAAAGAAAAATCTGTTCCACTGCTTGGAAAATAACCTTGACTCTTGCCAATCTCCCAAGTGCTTTTTGGTTTTCACAGGAAAACTGAACTAGAGAGTGTGGATCTATTAGGCAGGTCAAATCTATCAGGGCTGATAGAAAAAAATACTCAAAATTAAGCTGTGGAGACACCGTTATTGGACTGCCACAGAAATGGGGTGGTCAAGGTTGGAAAAGGTAGGAAGCATAAATAACACAGTGCCGGTGGAAGCAAAATTTGTTCTTTTAGATTTCAGAACACTAAAAAGCGTAGAGGATAACTATAATATACACTATGTACTGCTCTATTTAGCTTAAGAGCTAAAACTTTACAATTACAATTGAAACCCTGTGTAGACGTTCTACTCCATTTCCCTCCATATATCACTACCACAAATTTCTCATTTTCGTACATGCTTTTTAATATATTTGCTCCATGTGAATATCTCCAAAAATAATATATAGCCATGTTCTGTGTTTTAAATATTCTTTAAATGGTATATATATATATACAAAGCAAGCTTTTCTGATGCCTCCATTTCCCTTCAGCAGCCCATTTTTCGAAATTTATTTCTACTGATAACTGTGCTCTTGTTTGTTTCACAGATACACGGTATTCAAATGCATGAATAGACTGCAGTATGGTACCTGTTCTTCCAGAGACAGGCTTTTAGGTTGTTTCCTAAAAGTATAACAAACTTTTGTGCACTTACAGAAGAATGTTCTCTGGCAATGATTATCCTAAGTGCATTTTCACTTCTCCTTCATTAAATATGGTTGAATTGTTCTACTGAGGTGTTGAAATAATTTACACCCTCCCAGCAGTGCCTGCGTTTCTATTGGTTCGCAGCCTCAAAACCACTTGGTTGGAGCCAAATTTAATTTTTGCCAAATGATGAGTGTGAAATGGTTTCTGCTATTTGAATTTGTTTCTCTGATTGCTAGTGAAGGTGAACATCTTTTCATGTTTACTGACCACTCTGGTTACTCTTTGGTAAAATGCAGAGACAAGACATGTACCCATTTTTCTATGGGACTATTTTATTGGTCTGATTTCTTTTTACAGGGTGATACTAATCCTTTGTTTTAAAACTTTATAAACAACATAGTATTGCTATGTGTTAACAAGGCCTTTAAAAGTGTTCAGGCTCTTTCACTCAATAATTACACTTCAATGAAATAAAATAAGAAAGCAATAAAAGTGGGTTAAAGATTTAGGTTCCCTCGTGCACTACCGGTGGGAATGCAGACTGGTGCAGCCACTGTGGAAAACAGTATGGAGTTTCCTCAAAAAATTGAAAATGGAACTCACATTTGACCCACTGATGCCACTTCTAGGGATATATCCCAAGAAACCAGAAACACCAATCAGAAAGGACATATGCACCCCTATGTTCATAGCAGCACAATTTACAATAACTAAGTTTGGAAATAACATAAGTGTCCATCAGCTGATGAGTGGATTAAAACCTGTGGTACATCTACACATGGAATACTATGCTACTGTAAAAAGCAAAGAACTCTTACCATTCGCAATAGCATGGATGGAGCTGGAGAGCATTATGCTAAGCGAAATAAGCCAGTCAGAGAAAGACAAATATCACATGATCTCACTCATTTGTGGAATATAATGAACAACATAGACTGATGAACAAAAACAGATACAGAGACAGAGAAGCATTGAACACACTGTCAAAACTTAGAGGGAAGGCAGGGGAGGGTGATGGAGGGGGTAAGAGATCAACCAAATGATTTATATGCATGCATATAAGCATAACCAATGGACACAGACACTAGGGGGGGGTTAAGGCACGTGTGGGGAGGGGTGGCCGAGGGGAAGTCAATAGGGGAAAAAGGAGACATGTGTGATGCTATATGTAATACTTTAAACAATTTTTAAAAAGTCCACCTTTACCACCTCCTCCCCCCCATAAAAAGATTTAGGTTCCAAAGTTGCTCATAAAATATTTGTTTATAATAACAAATATTACAACCAATATACTTAACTAATATCCACAAAATGAAAACAATACTAAATTTCCCAACAACAACAACAACAAAGGATTGGCATATCCAGAAAACAGACTGCTATATAGACATTAACTGACATTTATAGAAGACTGTTTAATGTATACAAAAATATCAAAAATATATTAACTGGAAAAAGCAGATTACACAATCTTCTCAAAGAAAAATGTGACACCCAGTGCAATTACTTTAGTTAACAGAAATTTATTTTTTCTTCTTATTCTTATGTTTTTCTAAAATTTCTATAAAGAATTTTAAACATTTTTAAAAGTTTTTCATAGAAATATAAAGAGGAGACTCTTTCAGAACTGGACTATAACGAGGAAAATTAATCTAAAAGAGAATTTTGAACAGCACCAGATTGCAAGGAACATTAAAAGGTACAAATAAGGCCAGTGTGTACATGTACGCAGGATTTCCATTCCCACGGCCAGGTATGTCAGCCAAGCCCACAGAACATGATCACCCTTGGATCACGGCTGTCTCACCTAATGGAAAATAATAGCCCCCAAAGTTCTCTGGGTTCCATACACAGCAGGGCTGGGTGATTCCCAAAGGACTTCCATTCTAAGTAAGATAGATGAGACAATTAAGACAAACAGACAAGGGATGAGAAAGGCAATTTGTACCCCAGTCATGGAGAGGGCATATGGTTTCTGTGTCTATGCTTACATTTCAAGACGGTTTAGGGAGAATCAAGCCAGATCTAAGTGGAAAATGTAGCTAGAACTGGATTCCGAGGGTTTTAAAATAAGTAAATTTTATGTAGTTGATAGTAGAAGACATCAATTCAGAATGAGAAGACAGATTTGACCCCAACATCGGATGGTCTGAACCATTGGTACAGGTGACTTCACTTTATGAAACATTTTGGTTATAATTATCCAGAATTTTGAAAGAATCAAGGACACATATTGGAACAGAAGGCAAAGAGCAGCCTTCAGTTACACCTGGGTGAAACCTTGGGCACATTTCTCAACCTTTTTAGCCTTAATATCCTCATCATAAGAATGGGAATACTATCAGAGTATCAACCTTGCATGACTATTAGAGATATTGAAAATAAACACTACATGTGGCATGTTGGAGGCACTCAATAAATGAAAAACATTAATCTCAGGAATACAGTGGTTTCTTCTGCACTTGGAATTAGATCATCATTGGATAACATAACCCACATAAAACTCTAAAAGCTTTGATTAGAAGCTTACTAGGAATAGAATTTGGTTTCAAGCTATATTTTTTCTATTAAAGTATATTTGTTCATCTTAAACAATCACAAATTAGAATGATTTAAAAGATACCTTATTAAAAAAGGAGTAACCCACAGTCAAAGGCAATTGCTAGCTCTCCCTGTTTCTTGCCCATGTAAAATATACAATTAATATTTTAATCTAGCTCCTAAAATAGTATCCAACCATTTCTCCTTTGTCTTGCCAAGAAGAGACAGATGGCACATTAGCTTATAAATCAGCCCCCAAAATTCTTAAAGGCAAATAAGTGCTTTATAAATCAGGGTTCTAAAAAGGTCTCATTTTTATAACAGTTATTACTTTGAAGCAATCTGTCCCTAATTATATTCATAAACATTAAACAGGGCTAATTTATGAGTTCCTGAACAATTTTGAGTTTTTGAATGAAACAATCAAGATCCCACATGTCTGCCTTTTCTCTTTTAATCATCACTAACATATACAATGACCTTGATCAGCCCTATGGTTCGTTAAGCTATGACCCTCATAGGCAATGAAACCATGGTGAAAAATTACTATTCAGCTTTAAAACTCAGAATACATTTGAAAATGGCTTGGGGATAACAAGACACCTTGGCGATTTGGCCATTTCTCACATCCAAGAAGAAATGATCAGCAGGAAAAATTACTTATAAAGATTACCACAACGTCTCTAAACACTTCCCCAACCCCCAACCCACACCTTTTAAATGTTGTTTGCCTTTGCAATGACCCACCTCAGTTTCCCAGAGGGAAAAAGGGGGAAATTATGCTGCACCTCTCTTCTGAAAATAGTGAGCCAGTGCACTATGAATGATTTAAGAAAGGGTATATATTTAAGGGAAGTTTTAATAGAAGAAGCAAGACAGTAACTTAAGGGTACTTAATGAATGTGAACATGTGAGTGTGTGTGTGTGTGTGTGTGTGTGTGTGTGTTTGTTTTCACAAAAGAGGAAAATTACAAGACAGAGCTTTCTAGGGATTCTGTCAAGTTTATTAAACACCATGTTAAGCCAACAATATTCAAATTTGGTGCATCTTTGTAAGAAAATATGTACTGTTGTCTAATCAGAGAATGGAGAGTTGAATTTCTATAAAACGGCATGTGGCACACAGTTACTTTATGCAATGATCCTTGTGTTATTACAGGGCTCCAATTCCTGATCTATCCACAGCTCTAAAATCCCCAAAGCTCTGAAAACTCGTTTAGCTATAAAACTTGATGTAACCAGAAGTAGTTTAATGATTACACCCAACCTTGCTCAAAGTGGGGCTATTATACTCAACCCACCAGTGTGACTCTCCATATGTTTTGCCACTGAAATACTAAAGTATTTGATTACAAGCTATTGCCCTAGACCCTGCTGAGGATGTCATGCATATGTTACCGTATATGCCCCCTCTCTATTGCCTTTCAAAAATCCTAGAGAATTCTAAATTCTGAAACACATCTGGCCCGAAGGGTTTTGATGCGGGACAATGGACTTGTGTTAACGTTTGTATTTTCCTTTCTTCAACTAGCAAAGGAGAAGTTAGTGCTGCAGCCCTTGGTTAGAGAAACAGTGAAATCTCAGGCAAGTATTTTTAAAAAATGGTAATAGTGTTGCCTCCAGATTAGAAGGCACTGTGGTAAGGTCGGCCCTCAACCACACAGTGATTCAAATGAGTGGTTCACTCTGGGTATCTGATACAAGCACAGCCTGAAGGAACTGCCAATGGGCAACAGACCAACACTAAGGAACACATACTGGACTCAAGTGAGCCCTGGACATATACAGACATGATGAACCAAATCATACAGAGGGCAAGAGATAAAGTCATTGAGGACTGGAGAGTGAGGTCATGATAAGTCTGCACCTTTACATAGTAAGTATCGAAGCTGGGATCATGACTCTTCCTGATTAACCCAAAGAAAGGAAGTTTTAATAGAAGAAGCAAAAGAGTAACTCAAGGTTGGCACCTAATGAGTGAGAGAGAGAGGGGGAGGGAGAGAGAGTGTGTAGAGGAAAATTACATGTCAAAAGACATCAGTAAAGGAGGCAATGACGTGGCCTCTTGGCAGGCCAGGTGAACAGGGGCAATGGGGACACATCAAAGATGCTGAGTGCTGACGTGATGGACTAAATCATGGTTTTAGAACCAAAAGATAAAACTCTATGAATGCAACATCTGGGAACCATGTTCTTATCTACATACCTCAATTGTAGGTTTTTAATTGCTTGCTTTCCATTTTCCTTTCCCAACCTCTGGTTTCACTGTATAATTGGTAGTAGTAATAATTACCCTGTATATCCACAGAGATAGCACTTTTCAATGTAATAAACATTTTCATAATATGACTTGATTGAGGCAACAGTGATTCAAGGACAGGTAATATTATCGCTAAAAATGAAGAGTTCAAATCCCCATTGGTTTGATCATCCCTTCCTTGGATAAATTGATTCAGCTATTAAATCCTCAGTGTTTTCATAGGAAAGATAAAAAATTTAATAACTCCGGTATAAATTTTAACAGAATTAAATGATGTGATATACATGAAAGTGCTTTTCAATGCGTATTAACTCTATACCCCTGTACCTAGTGTCTGTGATTATGGTGAAGACTAAATCTGTGATGTTCATGTTTTACCCTTAGGAATTATCTCCAATCTTTTCTCCCTCCTCCACCAACAATTTATTTTTTGTTAAAGCAGTGCTTTTATAACACAGTCAAAATCAGTACTAGGAAGCCTCAATTCAATTTTCACTTTAAAAATAATCCTGATAATTGCATTGGCTTAATATGAACTTTCTGGCATAAAGCAAAACTGGAGCCTAGCAAGGCACTCAACATTTAAAATGCAATTCCATTAGCTTGCAATTAGTAGTTTTCACACGTACAGGAAAAATAAATTGATTTAGCACCTTTCTCCTGTCCACAGTAATACTGAAGATTTTTTTCCCTTGCCGTTATTGTACCCTGGCTGCAAATATTAGTCACCCTAACTGCATATCACCTAAATCAAATAAATGTTTCCCCCCGATTCCCTCCCCCCATAATCACGCTGGCAGCTGCTCCAGCATGTTTCAATGGCCATCCACTGGAACTCATTAAGAAAGCATTATGTATAGTAAATTAAAATGCAAGGTCCATGATCTGCAGACAAAAAGATGACAAAGCTTATCGCATGTATGCTTTGGCCTTCTCATTAGCTCTCGCGGTTTAAATGACATTGTCCTCTCTAACAGGTCCCGGGGCTTTTTTATTTGTTAGGAGCACAGCGAAGTCAGACGACCTTTATATGCCAGAGATAGTTTCAACATCCCAAAGAAATCATTTGAAACAGAAATGGAAGCCTTAGATTACAGCTCAGGGGTATTCTAAGAACTATTCAGAAGCACTCACTTTTTCTGTTCAGCTCTTCAATGTTCTTCCAGAATGACTGAATCCATTCACGACAGCATTATAGGTCCAGACATGATTGTCAGTCGCAATGGTATTATTTCAAATGAGAAACAGTTGCCATATAGGCCTTTTGAAGGGCCCAACGTGCTCTTCTGCTGGGGAATCCATGCCATGATAGCTGTTTCCTTAGTTTCTCTTATGGTCGAAGGTACTAGTAACCCTGCTAATGGGAGCAGGGTATAGGAATGGGGAAAGCCCCACAATTCCTATATGAGAAACAACTGAAGAGCTGGGGATGCTGACGTGGAAAACTGAAGCAAGGGAGAATATGACATCTGCCTTCAGATATTTCAAGATGGCTCCTTCAACCAAGGATGAGACTTACTCTGCAGAAACCCAGAAGGGTCTATATGGCAAGGACAAATAATTAGAATGCACAATTGGCTTGCTACACCAGAGAGCACTTGTGACAGAGCTGTGTACCATTTAGATCAGGGGTCCTCAAACTTTTTAAACGGGGCCAGTTCACTGTCCCTCAGACCGTTGGAGGGCCGGACTATAGTTTTAAAAAAAACTATGAACAAATTCCTATGCACACTGCACATATCTTATTTTGAAGTAAAAAAAAAAACACAACAACAGGAACAAATACAATATTTGTATTTGCATGTGGCCCACGGGCCATAGGTTGAGGACCCCTGGAGTAAGGCTTTTTTTCTATTTGCATACCTGGAACCTGGAATAGTACCTAGCAAAAATGGTAGTTTAACCAAAATCTTAGATGGTATTATTTCTATTGTACAAGTTAGGAAACAGAGGGCCAGTGTGTTTAGGTAATTACCCAAGCTGAAAGAGACAGGAATCGGCTGAGAACTGAAACCCGGAGGCATGTTGTTCTACTTGTAAATTCCAGTCATTTACCCTTTGCTGTTCTGCAGCTGACAAGCCCCAGTAAAGACATGGGTGCCGGAGTACCTGTGTAAGAATAAATGGGAATGCCCTGACCCGTGTGGCTCAGTGGATATAGCATCAGCCTGCGGACTGAAGGGTCCCAGATTTGATTCTGGTCAAGGGCATGAACCTTGGTCGTGGGCATATCCCCAGTAGGGGGTGTGCAGGAGGCAGTTGATCAATGTTTCTCTCTCATCGATGTTTCTAACTCTCTATCCCTCTCCTTCTCCCTTCTTCTCTGTAAAAAAAAATCAATAAAAAATAATAAACAGTAGTGTCTGTGAAAAACACAGATTCTGGAAATCACCTGGAAAAGCTGATTGAGTAAGTCTCAGCGGGAACCAAGAGCTGGAATTTTTAACAAACTCCCCAAGTCAATTATGACGCTAATAAAAATAGCTGCCATTTATTGAACACTTATTAATTGCCAATTACTACATGAAGTGCTTTACACAGACCATTTCATTGCTTTCCACAGGAACTCTATAAGGTACTTCTAATATTATCTTCATTTTATAACTTTGGAGGCATTCAGAGCCCTCCCCAAGGTTACACATGTTGTTGGCTGGTGGAGCTGGAATTTGTACATAGGTTGTTTTGTTCTGGAACCAGTCCTCTTAACCATCGTGCTACATTATCTCCCAATAAACATACCAATGATTTGATAATTTTCAAAAGAATATCACCACACACTTGCTCAGAAAAGGCTGGTATAAACTGAGAGCATTCTAGAGACTATAATTACCACAAGGTAGATAAATGTGGTTAGTCTTCCACATTTGGTAGGCATCTTTTAAGTGCTGGCACAGATACTGGCTCCTCTAGGAAGCTTCACAAAATATCCATGAAAAATAAACTTCTCACTCTACTGTGCTTCCAAAGCATAGCAAACCACCTTCTGTCACCCACAAACCAGTGAGAACAAAGCCACTAGATCTGGCCATGGACTTGTGGGCCTTGGTGCTTAGCACAGTTCCCAGCCCGTAGCAGACAGCAACCTGTGCTTGTGGAGGCAAAAATAAAGAGAATAGGTGCCAAAGGGTCAACAGATTTGGCTGCCAAAAAATGGTATGTTGTTTTCTGAGACAAAAGAGATAATGAGGTGTCGGAAGTTCTGTTTTGCCAGTGAACAAGACAAACACTCATTTAATCTCTTACGTTTTGTTGGAATCCCAATTCCTAAAACAATTAATTTTTCTCCTAGCTTTGCTGAGGTATAAGTGACATATACTGTGTAAGTTTAAGGTGTATGACATGATGATTTGATATATGTATATATTGTGAAGTGATTGCGATAAGTTTAGTTAAAAGGGTCATCACTTTACATAGTTATGTGTGTGGTGAGAACTTCGCAAGTTTCCTATACACAGTATTATTAACTATCGTCACCATGCTGTATATAAGAGCCCCATAACTCATTTTATAACTGGAAGTTTGCATCCTTTGACCAACATCTCCCCATGTCCCTTACACCCCAGAACCCTGGGAACCACCAATCTACTCTATGTGTTTATGAGTTTGGACATTTTTAGATTTGATATATAAATGAGATCATACAGTTTTTGTCCTTCTCTGAGTCATTTCACTTAGCATAATGCCCTTAAGATTCATCCATGTTTTTGTAAATGGCAGTTTCATTCTTTTTTATAGATGGACAATATTCCATTACAGATTATATATAGTGTCCATCATTAGTAGACACTTGGATTGTTTCTGCATCTTGGCTATAAAACACAAGTTTTAATGAAAAGCTTGGACAAAGATAATCAGCCATTGCAGCAGGGTGTTAAAACCTGAAAGCTAATTAATAATTTATATTTTGAACTCACCAGCATGAAGCAAAGAAATGACTCAGAGTAAGCACAAAGCCTCCCAGGTTTTCCCAGAGAATAAACAGGAAGAAGACAGCGCTTTGTGGAAGTTCTCTAAGTCGTCCTCCACTTTCTCTGGGTTCTCTCTTCCCTTCGGTGTTTGCTCACTTTGTTTCTGCCTTCCTCAGCTATTTTTGGACACAGGAGGACAATGACTATGCCTTAACCCTTCAGATAAAATCCTACCACTAAGATGAGCTGTGGTATTTTCTTTGTAAACCAAGGGAA
>NW_006296540.1:1160324-1168449 GCF_000327345.1 Myotis davidii
TATAAAAACATGTATTCAGAGTATGGGATTCTGGTCCTTAGACTCCCAGAGGATACAGCAAAGAGCTTGCTGGAGTTATAAGTTATCTCTTAGGACATATTGCTACTCTCAGTCCCAAAGGGGGAATATCATCAAGGTACTACCTGCTTTTCTCAACCAGGTTGGTGTCTGCTATCAGCATGTCTTCTTGGACACTAAGGGTTAGTTTATGTCACAATATTTATCAACCACCATGCTAGACACAGGGAATAAAACAGTCAAGACACATTCCTTACCCTTGTGGAGTTTTCAGGCTAAAGGGGTTTCAAAAAATGTAACCAAGCACTTACTATACTGTGAAGCTGTGGGTGCATCAGGGTGGAGAGAGAGAAAGTCTCTTAGAGGAGATGACTTCTCAACTCCATCACACCTATCTGGACTTCTCACCTTAACCTTCAGAGGCCATCCTATTTTAGTCCCTGCCTCCTATTCCAGCCCCTTGGGTGCCTCCCCTCCTCTACCACCTGCCTGTCCTATTTGCCACTCCCTTTTTTTATAACTTGGCTCTTCACCACAATGCATCCTCTGCGTGGCCTTCTCTCCCCATCTCACCTAGCGCACTAACACTTCTCATCAGGTGTCCACAGCTTTTCCATGTGGCTGTTTCTAACTACCCTGGATGAGGTCTGGATGCATGCAGGAGGCAACTGATCAATGTTTCTCTCTCTCTCTCTCTCTCTCTCTCTCTCCCTTCCTCTCTTTAAATCAGCGGTTCTCAACCTGTGGGCCGCGACCCCTTTGGGGGTCGAACGACCCTTTCACAGGGGTCGCCTAAGACCATCGGAAAAGTTTAAGGTGTGTAACAAGATGATTGGATATATGTATATATCGTGAAGTGATCGGAAAATACATATATAATTACATATTGTTTTTGTGATTAATCACTATGCTTTAATTATGTTCAATTTGTAACAATGAAATTGGGGGTCACCACAACATGAGGAACTATATTAAAGGGTCGCGGCATTAGGAAGGTTGAAAACCACTGCTCTAAATCAATAAACATATCCTCCTGTGAGGGTTAAAATAAATAAACAAACAGACAAACAAATCCTATATAACAAAAGTCTAATATGTAAATAGACTGACTGAAAGGCGGAACGATCGAACAACCAAACAATGGGTTGCTATGACGTGCCTGGCCACCAGGGGGCATGAGCAGAACATGGCGGGTGTCTGCAGTAGGAGGCAGAGCAGGGAATATGGCGGGCATCGGCCAGGACAGGATGATGGAGCAGCTGAATGGGGGCGCCAGACCAAGGCGGGGTGCCAGTCGGTGTCATCAGGGCGAGCCTCTGGTGGTTACTGAAAATTCTTTGCTCCCGTGCACTGCAGTCCCACCCGGTGCTCACACCTGCTACCAGCACCAGCCCTGCTTGCATCTGCTGTTGGCACCGGAGTCTCTGCTCACACCCGCTGCTGGTGCCTGGCGCCTGCCCCAATTGCTCGGCACTATCAGTGGGTGAGAGTGGTGGCTGCCAGCCCCAATCACCCGTGAGATCTTCTCCACCTCCCCCTGCTCCTGAGGGGTGATCAGGGCAACAGCCACCACTCACACCTGCTGATGGCACCGGCCCCGCTTGCACTCACTGCTGGTGCCGGCCCCAATCACTCTGCACAGTCAGCAGGTATGAGCAGGCCGGAGCCTTCAGCTCCTGGGAGTGGAGGCAGCAAGAGCAGGGCTGCCTGCAGACAGGGGCCCGGAGTCTGTGGTGGGAGGGGCTGGGCAGGGGCACAGAAGATGGGCCGAGACCCGCCCTGTGCCCACAGGCTCACAGCCCAAAGTTCCTTTCAAGGTGCACAAATTCATACACTGGGCCCCTAGTAAACAAACAAACAAATTACTAATGCTTTGCATTTTGTTAAAAAAATTGTTTATTCTAAGTTTTAAAAGTGTGTTTACTCTGATTTTATAAATGTGTTTAATCTGATTTTGTCTATCATTACTTCCAGACCATTAACTCAATGAATGTGGCCACTGTGTCTGATTCAATTATTATCACTTAACCAGGAGGGGATACTAGGCAGCGGGGACAGCATGAGAAAGCTCCTGTCTCTGACCTCTCCTGTCAAAGAGAAATGCAAAGGGCCCCCTTGGGAACAGAGTGACACATGTAAGATACACAACTCACATGCAGAACTTCCATAATCTCGATAGATAAAATCCTAATGCAACATTAAAAAAAAATAAGTTAATGTAATCCATGATAAACAAAATATCAAAACTTTAAATAAAAACAAGGTCAGCATTACTGAGTTTTCCTTTATTGGCATGCTCCAATATGGCTAGGCATGCATACCCCTGCTAACACCTACATGCTTCATACAGCTCAACACCAAAGGACCTCTCTGGTTCCTGAATGACTTAACAACTCATCTGTAAAGTCAACAGGGCAGTGGTGAATGGTTCATGTGGAGAGGAGTCCCCTCCCCTCCTCACAGAGAAAGAGCCTGTATCATAAAGCTTCCCAATTATGTCTATAACATAATTATACTTTACCTATAGGACACCCATAACGTACATCTAATGAGAGTACAGATACTGGGTACAGGTGTTTTGCCTGCGAATGAGCATGTTTCTGCAGAGCATAAAGGTCACTGCCTTGCAGTGTGATTCTAAATTTCATCTATTTGTTCTATAAGCAATAGTGGCTTTACACCAGGTAGCAAGTTATTGGTCACTGGGCCACAAGCATGGAATCATACTTTCCCCTACTGTTTTCAGAAAGTTTCCAATTTCATATGAATGTTCTCTGGCCTGCTAAAATACCACTCTTACATAAGTGAAATCCAAACTAACACACATGGTCACAGATACCAAAGCAGCACTCCCAGCCTGTTCATTTGTGTGATTCTGACAGCTGCGTAATCAGTCCGGCCCTGCTGCTCGCCCGTGGCTTAGAGCTGGACCTGTGCAGAACACGACCATGCGGGGATCACGGCTGCGCTGCAGCAGAGATCTGATTTCCCATACGGCGCCTCCCTTGGAAAAACATCACTCATTCACCAGATAAAACAAACATGTCAACAAGTGTCCAGAGACCAGACAAGAACTTAATTATCTACCCTCTTTTTAATATGTGGATTCAATATTTATGCCTCCATTCCTCTTACCTCTGAAAGAGATAGAAAATGCATTTCCCAAGACTCGCTTTACAGAGCACTGCTGAAGTTAAGCTGTGCCCAAATATCAGAGGAAGGAATCATTGGAGATAAAAAAAGAAGACAGAACAGCTGCTTTGTAAAACTGGCTAAGAAATAGGTCTCTGGCAACAACACACCCTGGGCTAAAGACAAAACAAAAGAAAACGTGTTTTTTCTTTGTTTTGAACTAACCATAGCTCCTGTCTCTTGATATCACATTCCGAAGGAGCTCTAGGCATGTAGACAAGGCAGGCAAAGTCACAGATTAACTAGCTTCTGAACCAACGGCAAGAACACATCATGTCCTACAACAGCCAGATTCCTGTTCGTGATCCCCAGGGAAACACGGGTTTGGTGGTTGGCAGATAGATGGCACCAAACCACTCTTGGCTGCTCCCCCAATTAGCCAAGTGAGGCAACTGCTGTACTTCCAAATGAGCAGGAAGTGAATGAGGTCCCATCTGCTCAGATTGGAAAAGTTTTGGCCAAAATTATCCATGTAGAACTTTACATTCATCCTCTCATCCAATACTTCCCAGCACGGCCTCTGCTCGGGGCATAGACAGTCAAGTTAGAGAGAATTTCAAGGAATGTGGGGAACTTATTTAACGGAACCTGACAACAGCCCAGAAGGTAGGTACAGCCTAGCCGGTTTGGCTCAGTGGATAGAATGCTAGCTCGAGGACTGAAGAGTCCCGGGTTTGATTCCTTTTCAGGGCACTGTACCTCTACCTCGGTTGCAGGCTTGATCCCCAGCCCTGGTTGGGGCATGTGCAAAAGGCAACCCATCGATGAATCTCTCACATTGATGTTTCTCTCTGTCTTGCCCCCTCCCTTACACTCTCTCTAAAAATCAATGGGAAAATATCCACAGGTGAGGATTAAGAACAAACAAACAAACAACAACAACAACAAAGAAGGTAGGCACACATGGAATGTTATCACTGTTTTATAGAAAAGAACTCTGAGAGAGACAGGTTGGGATTTACCCAAGCTACAAAGGTGGCAAGGAGGAGATACAGGCACCCAATGCTGCTCCTTTCTTCCATTACTCATTCTCTCCATTATCTTTTGGCTCCAGAACACCAAGACAGCAGCTCTCAGAGCCAAATGGAACGTCCTATAAGGGTGAGAGGATGCACCAATGTGCCAGCAATGGTTGTGAAGCCACAGTCTCTGAAGGAGGGCACATCCTACTGTGCACACACGCACCAACGCCGCCTCATTCAGGCACCGGGCCTTCTGGAGTTGTGCTCTAACAGGACTTCAGGCAGCTGGGCCGATCGCCCTCAGCAGTAATGGTCACAAGACTGAAACAGGGCTGTCTGCATTTCACTTGTCAGCGGATGCCTTTTTGATGCGGGGAAATATAATCAACTGTCATAGCACATTATAGGAAATAGTCACAAATTTGCCTAAATTCAAATTTAGCAAGTTATGAAGAGCCTGGGCTTGGCCCCTAGAGGGCACATACATCATTGATTGCTGAATCTTGTTGAATGAAGGCAATGGGCCAAACTCTGATGGGATCAGAGCAAGGACTCCAGTGCTCTCTGAAGGGCTGATGTCAGCCTGCCCAGACCCGAGACCACACAGAATGGTGCTGCCTCTCGTCATTTCTCTCCCTAGTGTATTACCAGCTAACAAGGCCAACAGGTACACATCTCTGGAGAAACCAATAGAAGGTCATTTAACCTAAAAATGACAGTCACAATGGTCCACACCATTTTGGAAATTGAGCGGGTAATGGACAGAAAGGAAGGTCACTGTTATAGCTGAAAAGGGGAATGGCAGAAATAAGGGGATGCAGATAACAGCACTGGGTTTCCCAGTTTCATGGCAACTTACAGAAAACAAGCTGGATCTCACTAGTATATGAACACTCTTCCCTACTGAGTAAGCGGTGAAGAAAAACATATGTCACAGATTCTGAAAATGTAAAGAAAATGACTCTATGGAAAATGCAGCTACCTAACCTACATACACAGGGGTACAGAGTACAAGTACATGCCAGAATCTGCAAAAAGCAAGAAAACACTGCTTCCAAATATAGATTAATGGACATTATAGCATTTATTATTCATCAGTTAGCCCTGTATAGTTCTGCTCAGCGCTGTGAGTCCCCAAGGCAAAAATATAATAAAATTCCATTAGTTAAAATATTTAAAATAACCAAGCTGGAATACCACAGTCTCCTGATAGCACTGTTTACCTTAGAAGGAAAAGGAAAATCAGAAACCACCCAAAAATAAGTGATATGTTAGAGAAAATGAGAGATTTTCTTCTGGTTATAAGTAGGAGGCTTTGATAAGAAAAGTGATGCTTTTTTCTCAGCCACTAGTCAGGTGAGAGGGAAGACTGCTGGCTTAATTTTGACCCAGTGGTCTAAGAAGTTTTAGTTTATTTTAATGTGCAATTATATTCAATACAATCTTATTCTTTGAAGTTACACTGATTTGGATAAGTCATTTTCCATGGATTATATTTTAAGGTAAGGATATCCATTGATGTTCACTGATCAGCTTTTCTTCTTCATTTCTCTGGGCAACCAAAGTGGACCAGGGTCCTCTTTGCAAGGCAACTCACAGGCAGTGACCACAGGCTCCCCAGAGTGATCCCAACCATGAAATTGTCCTGCTAGCTTCTCAGAGCTCATGGGACCAAGCCTCACCTGACCACAAATGCTACTGGCCCTTTTCAGGCACTCTTGCATTTCCTCTCGACCTGGTGTTTCTGTTTTGTTTTGTTTTGTTTTGTTTTAATTAATCCTTTTTACTGAGGAGATCTTTGCATTGATTTTTTTAAATATATATTTTATTGATTTTTTACAGAGTGGAAGGGAGAGGGATAGAGAGTTAGAAACATCGATGAGAGAGAAACATTGATCAGCTGCCTCCTGCACACTCCCTACTGGCTATGTGCCCGCAACCAAGGTACATGCCCTTGACCAGAATTGAACCTGGGACCCTTCAGTCCGCAGGCCGATGCTCTATCCACTAAGCCAAACGGGTTAGGGCAGCATTGATTTTTACAGAGAGGAAGGTGGAGGTAGAGAGAAACATCAAACAGTTACCTCTTGTATGAGCCTTAACCAGGGATCAAACCCATAGCTTAGGTATGTGTCCTGATCGGGAATTGAACCTGCAACCTTTTGGTGTATGGGATGGTGTTCAAACCAACTAGGCCACCCGGCCAGGGCATCAACCTGTTTATTTTTATTTATCATCCAAAACATGTTTCAAGGTTTTCTACGTAGCCCAGCTCACAGAGCTTTTAGCACTTCTCTGACCTCTTAGGACAGAAGTTCACAGACCCAGAGGGATATGGGCTCGGGGGGCCAGTCCTGCAGTGACCTGCTAGCAGCGTTCTTCCTAGGCTTCCTCTGCAGGGCCTGCGGGCTTGGCTTTGCTGGCCTTGCCTGTCCTCTCCTACACCTGAATTCTACTGCATTTTCCCTCCACTCTAAGGTTTGCTGCCTGGGACTGCCTCCTCCTGCACCTCCCTCTGCCCAGTAAGTGGACAGCAGGTCCACCTCTGCCCTTACCTCCTAGCTGCAGACCCATGCCTATCCTCTTTACTCAGAAGTTCAGGCCAAGCAAAACACTTCCCCAGGCTGCACGCCAACCATTTTAGTACAAGGTAGTCTCATCATAGTGATGTTTCCATGGCACACACACACCCACAAAGGACAGCTCCTAAATGTCCAGCACTGGGCATTGGCTGCGGGAATTATAGCATAACCATACAACAGAATAGTATTTAGTCATTTAGAAATTATTGTTGAGAAACATTTATTGATGGCTACCAATATTCACTAAGAAGTCCAAAAATAGGTAGCAAACAGTATGAATAGCATAATTCTATTTTTAGAATGTTTGTATATACATACATTAGGAGAAAGGTGAAAAGTTATATAAAATACATCAAGGTATTGAGCATATTTATCTCTGAGTGTTGTGAAAATGGGTTTCATTTCCCCTTTCACCTTGCTTATCTATATTTTATAATTTGCCTACAATGTCCATGCATTGCTTTCACAATAAGAAAATATAAATAGAAGTATTTGTGTTGGTGTTTTGCTTTTTCTTTTAAGTCATTTGAGTAGGGCAGCAGTTCTCAACCTGTGGGTCGCGAGATAGTATAATTCTATTTTTAGAACGTTTGTATATACATACATTAGGAGGAAGGTGAAAAGTTATATAAAATATATCAAGCATACTTATCTCTGAGTGGTGTGATTGTGGGTTTCATTTCCCCCTTCACCTTGCTTATCTATATTTTATAATGTGCCTAAAATGTCCATACATTGCTTTCACAATAAGAAAATATAAATATATAAATAGAAGTACTTGTGTTGGTGTTTTTCTTTTTCTTTAAGTCATTTGAGTAGGGCAGCGGTTCTCAACCTGTGGGTCGCGACCCCTTTGCCGTCAAACAACCCTTTCACAGGGGTTGCCTAAGACCATCCTGCATATCAGATATTTACATTATGATTCATAACAGTAGCAACGTTACAGTTATGAAGTAGCAACGAAAATAATTTTTATGGTTGGATCACAACATGAGGATAACCCTAGTCCAAACCCTAGCCATAACCATAATCCCAACCCTAAATCTAACTCATGTCTTCAGGATAAATCCCTTGAAGTGGGATTTCTTGATGAATGCATCAGCAATTTTTGTGAGGTTATGACAATGTTCCCTTCATAGGGTCTAACCATTTTTGCATCTCCCCAGAGATATATGAAGGTAACTGTTTCTTCACAACCTTACCAAAAAATTCTGTCAGGTTAATGGATCTTTGCCCAACAGGAAAAAAAAAATAGTTAAATATATATATTTCAGAGAGGAAGAGAGGGGGAAGGATAGAAACATCAATGATGAGAGAGAATCATTGATTTAATCAAGTCAATCATTGCTTGCTTTGTTCCCTGCCACTCAG
>NW_006296540.1:1168820-1171492 GCF_000327345.1 Myotis davidii
AAGATTAATGAAGTGACTACAGCAAGAGCTTGTCAGAGCCTCAATTTCTGGGAGCAGAGAGAGTCATCATGTTGAAATTGCAAGGTGTGGGTAAATGAAATTATACCCAGAGAACAAAGATTTTTTTTTAATCCTTGCCTGAGGATATGTTTATTGATTATAGAGAGAGGAAGGGAGAGAGAAATAGAGAGAGGGAGAAAGAGAGAGAAACATCCAGGTGAGAAACATCTATCCATTGCCTCCCGTATGTGTCCTGATCAGGGATCAAACTTGCAAACCTGCAACCTATGTATGTGCCCTGACTGGGAATTGTACCCACAACCGTTTTGTGTATGGGATAATGCTCCAACCAACTGAACCATCCAACCAAGGCCCAGAGAACAATCTCGAGTCTCCAAGACTATGTTCAAACTATCCCCCAAGGTTTAAAATAGAAATGCTATGATCTGCACACACTCAGAACTGAAGAAAAGTGCTTGGGCACTAGATGTCATGGATATTCAGTGCTCTTCTCCCAAAGGACATATACATGTGCAGTGGTTAGTCGACAGCCACACAACCCTGACTGTTCCAATCTTGACTGAACCCAGAAGGAGAGGACTCTCAGAGAGTATATGAGAATCCCAAGTTCTATATTAGTAACAGCATGGGCTCTGGCATTGAGCAGAACTGACAATGTGGAACCTTACTCAAATTTTTCTAAACTGCCTAAGCCTTTTTTTTCCTCCTCTATATAAAAAGGCAATACACAGAATGGTAAGGATTAAAAGAGATGATGCATATTAAATAGGGCTTGGTACATGGAAAACACTAAGGGTATGTTAAGTATTACTCTTATTATCTACTTCCTAATAAGCACATGCACCCATATCTATTCAACTTACATTCTATTGAAATTTCTCTTGCCCTCAAAGACTAGTCCAGTGTTCTAACTAATGGGTCTCAATACCATTCTTCTACTACATCCACATTCCTATCAGGGTTTTAATACACACCAGGTCAACTCAAGAACCTATCCTAAACAAAATTAAATTTTATCCTGACAAGGTTAAAGAAGGTTTCTATACGCCTTCCTGTTGAATTTCAGTAAGTCATAAAGACTTCCATCAGCTGTGTTCCCTCTCCATGGAGTAAACCTGAATGAAACTGGAGCTGAATGAAACAAACATCAAATAAACATAAACATACGACTAAATATCTTTTACTAACGGACTCACAGGGGCGAATGATGATGTTGGGGACAAATGAGAACTGGGTGCACTACCCTCCTAGAAGCAAGGGCAGGAGAGATTCTCCCAGGAGGTCATCTTGGAATGGAGCTGCACTATCCAGGGTATTAGTCACTAGGCAATGTTGCTACCGAGTTCCTGAAATAAAGCTAGTGTGGATTGAGATGTGTTGCAAGTATAAATTATGCCCGGGATTTTAAAGACTTAGTAGAAAAAAAAAGATGTAAAGTGTGTTATTACTAACTTTTATATTTTGGATATAGTGAGCTCATAGAATATACTATTAAAACTATTTTCACCTTTTTCTTACCCTTTTTACTAGAACATTTAAAACATATGTTGTTGGCAATATGCCTATTGGACAGTGCTATTGTAGACCATGAGGTCCACATGATATACATGGGTGTATATCATTTGTTGTCCTTTTAAGTACCTATTTATTTGATGGTTTCACATGTCATATAAAGTATTACAGATCCCTTTACCCCCTATTAACCCCCTTCCCCTCCTCAAGCCTTCACTA
Source organism: Myotis davidii (assembly GCF_000327345.1). Lineage (NCBI taxonomy): Eukaryota > Metazoa > Chordata > Mammalia > Chiroptera > Vespertilionidae > Myotis > Myotis davidii. The sequence goes on from NW_006296540.1 coordinate 1,170,573, forward strand.
CACAAGGTGTTATAATGAAACAAAAGCAGGGTAGGCAATAAAATTACGCCCAGGACAAGAGAGTTCCTCAACAAATGTTAGCTATTTAGAATAGTTATTATCATGTTGCATACAGTTAGTTAAAGCTTAAGTTTAAATAAAGCAAAATGTTTGCTCCAGGACTCCTCCGAATACTACTCTATATTTATCTGGAATCTGATTCTCAAAGAGGGTAAGTGGCCAGTGCTTCTCAGATTTGTTTGATCACACAATAATTGCATTCTTTTTTATTGTTTTTTGAGGACCAAATAGGACTGAGTTTTCCCCCAAAAAGAAGTTTTGGGAAATGGCTCTAGTCTTAAAAATCTGGAGCAGTACAAAAAGATGTCTTCTACTTGGACCAGAGACATTGGAGTGTGACAAGCAAAACAAAAAGGATCTAAGAAAGAGAAATAGACCATTCCACCTTGCCTAAAATACAGAGGACGTAGTACATAATACTACATGATGAATATTTAACTTTTATTAATGAAGTTTTATTAATGAACAGTATGAAAAGCAGCATTTGAGCAATAATCTGTCTCACTATGACCCACTCACTGAATCCAAGCCCTAACAACATCTTTTGGTTAACTTCTCAACATTCAGATCCCCTCAATACTGACTGTGGACGAGAAGAGAAGCTAATGGCTAATAATGTGAGTGGTAATGGGTAAAGATCAGTAACAAAAATAGAGATATCAACTTAGAATTGTCATGATGGATGTTTAGCAGTTAATCCCCCTGCCCTCTTTGTAGTCATTTCTATCCAGGAAGGAATATATGCTGTTGTTCCATTGAGCACTAACTAAATCACGCTATTCAGGTCCTTGTAATACCAACCGTACTTTGGCAATTCAGAGACTTTCAGAAAATCTCTTCTCTGCCACATTCTTTACCAC
>NW_006296540.1:1172362-1173195 GCF_000327345.1 Myotis davidii
TGGGAAACATAATTATTCTAATTTTCAAGGTCACAGAAACATCCAAAGGTGCAGGTTTGACAGTCCGAAGAATAATGCTAACTCAAGGGAAGCCGAGACAGGGCTTGTTATGGAAGGCTGGTTACAACCTCATTCATGGAGCACCGCTGAAGGGTCACTAGTTTCAAAGCCCAAATTAAATCGCTTAGGATAAACTCCCCCAGAGTGACCGCCCAATGACCTGGCCATAAAGAGGAAACACAAGAGGGGCGGGTGATTCTCTTTCCAGGGTCCCTCGAAGCTACAGCCTCTTGCAGACAGGTAGGTGCTTGTGGAGTCACTTTGCAAAATCACTTAAACTTCCTGCTCACCCACCAAGGTTTCAGCCAGGGCAACATGAAGAAGGAAAAGAAAAAAAGTGCTTTGTATAATCTATAATAATAAAAGCGCAATGCAAATCGACTGAATGACCAAACAGTGGAACGACCATCCAGAAGACCTTCCAGACTACCATGCTATGACACACGCAGGTACAACGCAATTGGTCGGGGGGGCCCGCCATTGCCCCACGATTGCCCCGCACAAATGACCAAACAGTAGAACGACCATCCAGAAGACCTTCCAGACCACCACGCTATGACACACGCAGGTGCAATGCAATTGGTCGGGGCGGGGGGCGCCATTGCCCCACGATTGCCCCGCAGAGGGAGGCCCAGGCCACTCTGCAGGGTGATCAATGGGGGCCGGGGGGCTCTGTGGAACCTGGACTGAAGCAGGCAGTGCCAGGCCTGGGCGGTGCGGGTGGGGGGGTGGGGCCGTGAGGCAGCCGGGGCTGGGAAGGCCTACCCTTGCTT
>NW_006296540.1:1173310-1192464 GCF_000327345.1 Myotis davidii
TTTGGGAGTTGGACCAACTGGGAGTTCGATAGGTCGCTATGACATGTGCTGACCACCAGGTGGAGGCGTGGAACAAAGGGACCAACAGGGAGTTCAATAGATCGCTATGACGTGTGCTGACCACCAGGTGGAGGCGTGGAACAAAGGAAGGCCCTGGACAGCAGCCGGGGAAGGGAGGCTCTGGCTGGCAGCTGATAGCCACTAGGGATGGACCCTACCCTTGCACAAACTTGTGCACTAGGCCTCTAGTTTTAAATAAAATCTGTTCTACCATTTTTAGGAAAAATATCTCTAGGATATATTTCAAGGGTCTGGCCTCTTTGGAAATAGAATCAAGGATCAGGATTCTATTTCCAAATTTCTTGTGGAACCCATGTCTGGAAGCCTAAGTTTACAGGATTCTTATATTTTAACTACAACTGGCCATATTGAAAGACTATTTATTACCAAAACAATGCAAATATATACAGTGAATAATATTTTGAGGGAGCCCAACCAATAAATTAACCATATTATCAGTTTAGCAGAGCCACAAAAGCAAAGGATATCTTGGTTCCTAAAATTGCTATTTTGGAGGTAAGTAGACTTTGGGATTTCATGGCTTCTGAACTATAACTTCTAATTCACCCAAAAGAGACACAATTCTAAATTCCTGCATCTAACTCTGGGTACAAGATTAACCTTTTTCCTCCAACTTCCCAAATCTTGCTGCTACTGATTATTTCCAGCCATATGTGGTTCATAAGGTCTCAGGGAACCAGAGGCTGTGATACGGTGTCTCCTTCTGGCTCTTTACCTAGCTCATTCCTAGGAATCTTCCAGGAAGCCTCCTATGGGAACTGCACCCATAAATCCCTCCATATACTCAGCCATGAGGAAGCCAAGTTCTGAACATGAATACAGCTGGATAGCAGGGCCCTTCCAATGGCAAATGTTTAAAGACTGCAATTAAAATGTTTAAATATTAAACATCACAATAATCACATTTTAAAGAAGGAGATTGTTTTAAAAACAAGCCCTCAAAACAGATAATGGGCCCTCCATTGGTATGCCAATGCAACAGGTCAGGTAAGTGGTGCAGAGCTGGTTGTCACAGTCTCCTGGTGCTGGGGCCGCATTCCCCTCTGGCTAAGGAAGTGATCAAGGCTAGGAAGATAAGACATTGAGAAGGAAGCGGGTTTCCAAGTAGTCTGTGGTCTAAAAGCAAGTTTCCCAGGTGTGGCTTTCATATATCCGGTCAGAGTCAGCTTTGAGAGAAAAAAGTCCACTGACCAGGATAACTTCATGAGAAGGTAGTGACCTGTATCCTGAAAGATAAAGTCTCTAGCACTTCCAACAGCCTGGTAAGAGCGAAAGGACAGTGAGCCAACCTAAGGGAGGAAAAACCTGTGTCACCACTTGGTTTAGTTTATGGAAAACCTTGTCTTGGATTCCAGAGGATGAGTGACCTTTCATAGATCTTTCCTATGTCAAAATGCCAGTTTTTCAATTTGGAGAAAAGCTCTAACTCAGCCTAAGGTGGAAGAGTGGAAAGACTGTATTCAAAGTTTAGTTCCATGGCTAAGGAGCTGGTGAAGCCTCTGCAAGTTTTTCTCTGTACCTCTGTTTCCTCATCTGAACTTTACCCTCCACTGATTCCAGGAGGATGTATTTTCCCTAAACCAACTTCTGCCTCTCTCCAACACTTAATGCATTCCATTCATCCACAAGAGGGGTGACTCCTTGGTGTAGTACATTTGGGAAGAATAATGTATTACAGCTCTACACTGTTTCCTCTGGGAACTGAGCTAACCTCAGAGAAGCCCAATTCCACTGCCCTCCAGGGCTCAGATGCTGCTGGGGGCCCAGGGTCCAGGTAAGGAAGCTTCCACTGCTGTTGTAACTGGTGTGCACATCTGCCGAATTCTGGAATTAAGTCTTTGCAAGCTCATTTGGCTATGACGGCAGCCTATGACCGCCAACTTAGCATCTCTACAATAAAGATGACTTCTGGCCTCCATCTTTGCTTTTTTGCTTTATTTCTCAAATTGTTCAGAACTCAGGCTGAGAGGAGTGATCCACTCGGGCATTCCCAAAAATCTACAAAATAGACATCAGGATGGCGTGAGGAGTATGAGGACTTAGCTGAAGCCTCCTAATATTGAGCCCAGTCCATTGAAAGACTTCACTGACTGCTGGCCAACTCGAAATTTCATACCCGCTACGAACTGTTGACCCACGTGGGGCTAGTGCATAGTGTGCCAGCCAGCCACACACAGCTCCAGACTTAAGACAGGGGCTGTCACCTGAGCAGCCACATGCTGCCCTTGGGAACTACCTGGGTAGAAACATCTGTGAGCCTTGTAGTACATTTTGCAGTAACAGCATGAAAATCTTAGCAGAATCCAGAGATCAGTGGCGATAAACTGGGCTTAGTGACAAGTGAAATCCCAGAGACTCTGAATGCAAAGGAGCAGGGAGAGGGAGGCGTGAAAGTAGAGTTCTGTTTTCCCAGCACACTTTCCCCAGGCAACAAGGACAATAAATTAGTGAGCATGGGAGGGAGTCCAGACCTACCAAAACCCCAGCTGTGGTTATAGGAATTTAGCACAGAGAACAAGACACACAATTCGAATCTTAAACAAACACCTTTGCTAAAATAAAACTAGACTATGTGCTAACGTCAGAAATATGTGGACCATTTACAGACTTTTTGTTCTGCCTGGCAAATACATTCTGCACTATTCATGCCTATCCGAATGCACATTTTGCATTTTACAGATTAATAAAGATGACAAACAATTCTTAATATAAAAAGCAACTATTTCCATGACTTTAATAACAGAACCGGCTCAGGACTTAGAATTCATAATGCCATATATGTACCTGCCCCCAGAAAACCAGAAACCTTCAGAGTCATCTTTTAAATGGAAAAGCAGATAAATCCAGGCACAATCATGAAAAAAGAGGGGGTGGGAACCTTAGCAGAAAAAGTGCCCATTTAGACCTCTGGGGTTAGGTAGATTATGACAGCTAACATTTACTGGATGCTTACTTTTTGCCATATATTGTTCCAAGCACTTTCGTAAATTAATTTCCTCAATCTCCACAATATCCCCAGAAGGTAAGTGCTATTTTACCCCCACTGTATAATTAAGGGAAATGACCACAGAAAAGCAAAAAGACTTGTCCAAGGTCATACAACTAATTAGTGGCTAAGCCAAGAGCTGAGCCCAGGCCATCTTGTCCCTAGAGACTTCAGTTGGCCACCTCCCATAAGCTCTCCCCCTAGCTCTGAAATGCGCTTTTAAAACTCCAATTCAATTTGAACTTCATTCTTGATCTTGCCTACCTGTCATTATGTTTGCAAGATTTTATTCAGCATCCACCTTCTTCAAAGGTATAAGTGCTCTAGACAGGCCTATGCTCTCTCTCCCACTGTTCACGGGGTTAGCTTTGACTGAAAGGAGCCTTTCTTTCCACTCTCCATCCAGAAATGTTTCTACGTTCCTGACTCCTGGTCCTGGCTCACTGCGGTAGATGGACCTGCTCACCAGAAGACAGTTGTTCTGGCAACTTACACAGGAAAGCCTCGTCCAGATTCAGCAAAAGAAGTGTGGTTTTGTCTATTTCCAAAAAAAAAAGACTATGGGTAATTCACTGCGTCTTATCCTCTTTGTACCTGCATATACATGTTATACCTCGCTTTGTACATTACCATATTTCACACTGGGGTAAATGGAATTTTAATTGTAATATTGCTTAGCTCTAATTGGGCATTTATTGGGCCATACTGGCACATCTTCAATAATTCCACCTTTATTCTGTCATTTAATCTACACATGCCAGTTGATATTATTGTCTTCACTATATAGAAAAGAGAGGGAGAGGGGGAAAGGGAGAGAGAGAGAGAGAGAGAGAGAGAGAGAGAGAGAGAGAGAGAGAGAGAAAGAGAGAGAGAGAAAGAGAGAGAGATGAAGAGAGGTCCATTAACGTTGCCAAAGTGACTTAGGGAGTGAATATTGTAGTGAGAACTTTAGTCTAAGTCAGCTTAACTCTGAAACATGTGTTTGAAGCCACAACATATACATATGTATGTATCCATACACATATATTATATGCATTATATGTGTATATAGCATTTCCAGTTAGAGAATATGTTAATAACAAATATTATGCTACATTCAATCAACATTCATTGGCTACCTAATTTGTTCTGCAGTTTGCCAAGCTCTAGATTTAGAGATGAGCTATAGATAATTGTCAAACCTCAAAAGCCTACAACCTAGATGATTTTAAGAGATAAAATGCTAAGACATATGTGGCTGCAAATCCAGACACATCAACCATTTTCATATATTTACTCTGATGACTATCTGGACCCACATAGAACTATGGAAAATGTCTTTGCATAGGCAAAACACTACATATAAAAATATATATGCTACATTTGCAATGACAGAAAAATACCAGAAGGTTGAAGACTAGAATATAGTAGGCAAAATGGAAATAGTTTTTGTATTAAGATGGGCTTATACAGGCTATGGATGTATGGATTTTTTAGAATTTACTATAGGAGAAGATTATTATAGAAACCCACTACATTCAAGAAAATCATACTATAGTACTTTTTTATAAGTGAAAATAAGGGACTTGTGTAAATGAGACAATAACCCTAAAATATCCATTTCATAAATTTTGACCTTGCTTTTTTGATTTAGAAGCCTGCTCTAACTTGATATTGGTTAGGAAACCTAAAAGCCACGTTTGCTAGGATTAGGTCTAAAAGAGAACAAAATAAACTGAGAAAAGGGCTTATGGAGGAGTTGATGGGTAAGTTTAGGGTTGGAAGAGACTAATAACTGTTAAGATCAAGGGCTCTGGAATCAAACTGCCTCTACAATCTCTTAGCTCCAGGATTTTAGATGAGCTACTTAACAGCTCTGTCCTGGCCTCAATGTGTTCATGTGTAAAATGGGGATACTAGCATTATCACAGAGTTGTTTTAGGATTATGAATACAAATAAGCTTCTTGCTTGTTGAAGACAATACATATATTCATGCATACATTCAAACATAACACATACCTACATACATACATATACACACATAAAAACAATAGGCCATTCTGAATCTAAAATATCATCAGAATCACTTACAGACTGTCTTAAACATATAAACTCCTGCCCCATCCTAGAGCTCCAAAGATACAATCTGAATGTCTATGAATTTGCATTTAAAACAATATTTTTTATTGATTTCAAAGAGGAAGGGAGAGGGAGAGAGAGATAGAAACATCAATGATGAAAGAGAATCATTGATTGGCTGCTTCCTGCATGCCCCACATGGGATTGTGCCCTGACTGGGAATCGAACCGTGACCTCCTGGTTCATAGGTCAACACTAAATGACTGAGCTAAACCAGCCGGCCTGAATCTGCATTTTTAAGTAGATGCTCAGATGATTCTAAGGATCCTTCAAGTTGGACCATCCGTGATCCATTGGCATGTCTTCATTTGCTCTGGGACTAATGAGCCTCAACAACCCGGTGGGTGGAAGTTTTGCTTTCCCTCCTTGAAAGGAACTGACTGGAAATTCTTCTGAAAGACAATGGAGATCAGTAATTCTCAACCGAAACTGTACCGAGATCTCTTGGAAATTTTTGAAAAACAGCCATCCAGGCTCTGTCCGCAGCAATTCTGACGCCACTGTTCTGGGATGGAGCCCTGAGCATTGGTATTATTGAAAAGAAAAAAAAAATCTAAAGTGATTCTAAAATGCAGCCATATTTGAGAGCTACTGACTTAAAACAGCGTAGTTTGCTAGGGCTGCTGTAACAAAGTCCCACAGACTAGATGGCTTAAGGAGACAACAGGTTTTGTTTCCTCACAGTTCTGGAGGCTGGGAAGTCCAAGATCAAGGTGTCAACAAAGTTGGTTTCTTCTGAGTCCTCTGTCCTTGGTTTGTCTTCTCCCTGTCTCCCCACATTATTGTCCCTCTGTATGCATCTGTGTCTAAATATCCCTTTTATAAAGATACCAGTCATATTGCATTAGGGTCAAGCCTAATGGCCTGGTTTCCATTTAATTAGCTCTAAAGACCCTAGCTCCAAATAGTCACGTTCTGAAATGACAGGAGGTTAGGACTTCAAAAGGTGAATTTGGGGAGAGGGGTGGAACAAACAAATCGGCCCATAAGAGTTTATGGCTATTGAATTTTATTATGTTCCATCAAAATGACAGAACGTTTTCCTTCTTAGACACATGACACTAAAAGGGTATAGTCATTACTTTTCAATTATGCAGTTGCTGCTAATTTCCTATTGAGAGGGGCTTGTGCACCGACAGCTGCCACAATTGGATGTACTGAGCATTCTTATCTAACTTCTGTAAAGCTGAATCATCCATTCTTAAAAATCTGTGTGCTTCTAAGAAAATAATATCAACTATATTTTGCATTACTTTATCCCATAATATTCATGAATATCATTAAAGTCTTTTTCTCAGGAAATCAGTGGACATTTTCCAACTATGTCAGAGATGAACTCTAATAATTATCTGTGTTTCAGTCTTTCTTCCCATAATTAAATTTTTATTTATCAAATTTCAATATAGCACTCATTCTGGGCAGGACCTGGGGTTCAAGCCTTTTACAAATCTACTAGGTCACATTGTAAACTCCACATTGTACATGTAGAGTTATGAATGCAAATATGGGATAAATCGTTTGGCAGAAAAATGTATCAGAATATCAGACTTTGAATTCACAAGTTCAAAGCTCTAGCCCTGTCATCTTTTTAAAGATCTACGACACATAAGAAATGATACCTTTAAAAACTGTTTCTACTTCTCCCCACCCTCCAAAGAAACCCTATTTCTTCACTTGTGACATCAGATGTTAAATTAGATACTAACACGGAAAATCACTTTGCAAATTAAAGAAACAATTTGAAGGATATCATTATGAGCTCTTCTTCTTGCGGAAAATCACTTTGCAAATTATAAAAGAAAGAATTTGAAGGATATCATTATGAGCTCTTCTTCTTCCTACTCTCCCTACTTCCTCCTTTTTCTCTTTTTCATCCTCCTCCGCCTACCACCGCCAAGAGCATGACACTTTAGAATAAGAGATTATAAAAGTAAAGAGCTCTCTTCCCACATGCAATGGATTGGCTTCTTGCAAAGCCCTTCAGGAAATATCTCAAAATATAATGTTTCAGACAAAAATGAAATACATGCTTCCTGCTGGACTGGCCCTGGTGACTCGCAGTATACACTGGACAATTCTCATGTGTAAGGGGCCACATGGCGCTCCATCTCTAGTTTTCAACTTCTGTTCTCCGGGCCAAGTCGAGGGCTTACATCTCCCGCTGGCATCAGTTCAAAAGAATCCAGGAGAATCTGAACATTTTATAAAAACAAAATTAAAAGAAAAAAAGCTAAGCTGTTAGAACAGAACACATATGCCAGGAATTTTCTCAGTAGCTTTTGCAAGCCTTTGACGATATAGGGCACTCGGGGACTGTCAGCTACTGACATCCATCCTTGCTCCCCAACAGCTGTGCCAAATTAAGCAAGCTTATTTTTAGAAACAATAAACCAGGAAGAGCCTCTCAGAAGATTGGTTTGCTGACTTGGTTTTGCTTTCACTGATTTAGGAGATTGCAGAATTACATCTCTGGGTTTGAAAACACAAACGGTGCCAATGTACAAGACATGGACATTTACTTGTCTGAAGCTTTCATGTGGTTATGTCTACAATTAATTAGAGAATCAAAACAGACATAAAAGAGGAATCAATTTTTTGACAGATCGATTAATAGACAGCTCCTTGCTAATGTTTGTTTATCACTGTTGAGTTTTCAAAGGCTCTCTCTATATATTTTACATTTGTTATTAGAAACATTTTTTGAAAACAGAAAGGGGAAACGTTATCTGAATTTTAGAGGATGCTGAGGTTTGGTGAGATCAAGCATGTCAGCTAATAGGTCGCATGCAAGATACTAAACCTCAGGTCTTTAAAGGGGCAACCTGGGGTTCTCCTTACTACACAAGACAGGGACAATTCCTGGTCAAGCTTCACCAGAGACGGAAGCCGCATCCTGCTTTTGGTTCAGTAGTGTGAAAATATGGCCTCCCTGGGCACCAGAGCAGCAGGCAGGCAGAAACACATTAAAACACATTAAATGCAGCAAATGCACACAGCGCAGGAGCTAGACCAGTGTCATGTCTCGATGCCTTTTGCCGGCGGCCTCGCAGGTGTCTGTGCCTACCCGCTATTTTGCAAAGTGCATTAAGTCTTCATTTGCCAAGTAATTTTTCAGTTTCTTCAAGACAGAGAGACTATAAATATATTGGTTTTATGTATTCATTTTTGGTGGCACAACACATAGCAATTTGAATATCACAGGTACACAAATATATCTCCTAAATTTTGCATTAAAAAAAAAGACTATTTCAGGACTTCACTACTTCACTGAATTCCTGATTAAAGAGGTGCACTACATTTCAAAACATCATTTATAGAATAACCCCTAGGTCGTGAATGTGCCTGCAGAAGGTAGGTAATTGAAGGAAAGAATAAACTTCTAAGAGATCTTTGTAGAGTTTATTTATGTAGGTTCCATACCCAGGAAATTACTGGGGTTCTTTATGGCTAAAATACATCCTGAGGAGTTCCCCCATCTCTAGTGGCTGGATCTAGAATAATTTGGTGGTTATTATTTATATTTCAAATCCTAACCAAGGTCCACTTCCGCCTGTGTGTTGGTCAAGGGACAGAAGGGGACAAGGTCTGTTTTATGGCATTTTAAACACAGGTTCCCCTAATTGGAATGAGAGGTCATTTTTAGTTTTAAATCACTGAGACGGACAGCAGATTCTCCACGTTCTGATAGGGAGCAATGAAGTGAATCTAGCGGCTAAAGACTGATATTAAAAGGCCGGCACCCACTGTGGAGTTCCTATTGGTCATACTCGTGCCTCCCACTCAGGGGTCAGCTATAATTCACAGCCAGTGCTAAAATGCTTTCAGAAGTATTTATTATCTTCCAGGCACAATTTACTGCTTTTGATTATTCATTTTTCATTACTGTGGAAAGCAAGATTAAATTGTTTCAGAAGCAACTGCTTATAGTAATCTTTCAAACACATGCTCCACGTAAAATTCTCTGTCAGGCAAACGGATATATTATAATTCCTGCTCCAAAACACCCATCGATAAAAATAAACCAACACTAAATAAAAAGAGTCCTCCAGTTCTCGAGTCCAAGATGAGATGGAAGAACACGGGCAGACAGAGAAGATACAAAGGAGCAGGTCCAGAGGACAGGTGGGGGAGGGGAGGAATGATGGAGAGTTCATTTATTTATTCCATGGACATTTAATTTCAAAAGTAATTTAAATTAGCTCTTTATTTAAGTGTGGAATTAGATTACCTCTCTGTTTAACATGTCATACCCTTATGAGCTTAATAAACAGTAAGTAGTGAGTGAGGTAGGAGTCAGAACACATCTTTGGATCCATACAAATTGCATTTTAGTGGTGGGAGAGATGGGAAACGACAACCTCATTGTACCCACAGGGACCTGAGGCCCTAAAAGTAAAGGCAGGTATCTGAGGTCACACAATTAGCTAGTAACAGGGCCAGAACCAGAACCAATTTACAGAGCAAGCCTGTCCATTACACCTCTCCGGTCAACGCATATTAGGATGGCTTGGGGTTTGAAAGCACAATTACTACTGTCCTTTTAGCAACGTATTCTTTTCCCTTCTTATTGAAACCCCCCCCCCCTCACTGACTCCCAAGACACTGCATGGCCTTCTACTTTATCTCCGTCTTCTCTTTCTGTTTCTTCCACTGACACCACCAGGGACCACTCACTTAATGGAGGTACCACAACATTCCATTCTCTTCCTTTTGTTCATGCTGAAAGATCAAGCTACAAACAGCACTGAAACTGCTGCCTGAGGTTTTATTTTAGCAACAGAAGCACCCTGCACCTGTGCATGGCAAGCTGAAAAGGCCAGCATCAATGCCTCTGAAAGCAGTCCTCATCCAGAGATAGTCTGGGAGCTGCAGACAGGGGCTTCCTTGGCCTTCAGGTGGGGTAATTCTGAGGTTTGTTACACAGTTTCTCAGAGCTCCTCAGCGGGGCTGAACTGCACTGACCCTCAGTGGTCATGGGCTTCCTAACACACCATTTACTGATTTCTTTCCCTTCCCACCTCCCTTCTTTACCCCCCGACTGTTTCCTGGGATCATCGCCCAGTAAATGACTCCAATTCTGCTTTTGGGAGAATCCAGTAAGACATTATCCAAACACCATGCTGTACATCTCTAATTCTGCACTCTGACTTGGGCTATTCTTTCAATTGAAAACACCCCTTTGGTACAGATCCACTTTATCAAGGTCACCCCACCCCTTCAAGGTTCAAGGCCATCTTCCTCCCTACTGATGCTCCTTAGCCACTGGCCCATAAAGAACTCCACCCATCCGAGAACTGTGTATGTCTCAATAGCATACTTCAGTGGGCCTTGTATGAGGACCGTGTACATGTGTATTTACTTCTACTACAATCCAAGGACTAAATGATGAGCTCCCGGAGGGCAGACACCCTGTCATATTCATTCTCGCCTCCACGGGAGCAACTGTGCTTTCCTGTGGTAGACATTCATTAAATGCCTGCTGAAAGGAGGTGAACCTTAGAAATGTCCCTAAATAAAACCATGTGTTTCTTATTGAAAGATGCTTCCTTATGGAGTGTCTTTCTTTCTTATCTCACAGGAAGACCTGGCATTCACATTGTGGAATAAATATACCTAATAAGATAGAATATATCAGAGGGAAAAATGCTAAAATACTCTCAATTCTCTGTTTTAGATCTGAGGCACTGGGGCCTGATAAAACAGATAATTGAGCGTATTTTGCAGATAATGAAAAAAATAATTTTATTACTTTGAGAACTTCGGTTAATATTTTTCAACAAAGGCTCCTATAAGTTAAGGAATTTGGATATCAGAGAATCCAAACATATTCAGCATAAAATTGAGGTTGAGTTTCTTGAGGCTGAAACAAAGCAAGGCTCTCCCAGTCAGCCATATGCTACTGCAAGGATTTCTGCGTCTATCTATGTTTTTCTCAGACATGTCACCTTAACCAGATTTCAGACTCTTGGTTTCCTGAAGGTGGTATGACCATGGAAACGCCAGCTCGGTCAGGGATCTGGTGGTTCAGCCACAATTTCCATGCCACTATAATCAGCTGGTGCCCACCAGAAGCCTACAGGGCCCACGTCCTAAGTCCAGTTGCCATCGACTTGTCATGCCAAATTTATCTCAGAAAAAAGCACCTCTAATCCAAGGGGATAAAAAACTGTAAATAAAAATATTAGACAACTGGGCCTTCTGTCAGTTCCTGTACTTTCTTTGCATTCTGTCATGATCTTGACACAGGATATAATTTCCCACATCACAGCAATTATTAAAAAAATTACCTATGTTCTAGATATGGATAATGGTGATGGCTGCACAACAATGAGAAATGTACATAATAACACAGACTTGAACACTTAAAAATGGTTCCAATGGTAAATTTTAAGTTATGTACATTTTCCTACAATAAAAAATCACATGTGACACAACTTCACAAAAAATAACCACTGTTAACATTGTGGTTTGAATGCTTTCTGAACTTTTATGAATGAATACATACACTTTCACACATGATTTTTTTTTTTAAAAAATGAGATCACACTGACATAATAGTTTATACTTTAAAAATCATTTTAGCACTATCTTGGTGATCTATGTTGAAGTCTGTTAGTTTTAAAGCATTGTTTCTGAATACATTTGTATTCCAAATTAACAGGATGGAGGGAGGTACATACATTGCCAATGATATTCTATACTTCACTTTTTAGAAAGAGGGCCTCCTCTTTCTATACATCACCATCCAGAAATGCTCTCTTAGCCCAGCTCTCTGTTGCTGTCTGTCTCTCTCTTTCACACACACACACACAGTCATCTATTGGCCTCTCTCTCCCTCTCAGACTAATAATTGAAGTTTAAATCCCATGTCCTGGCATTCAAAACCATCCATGATCAGGTTTCAACTACTTTTTCAGAGTTTGCCTCCCCCTTCTTGCACTCATGCAACCAGGACAGAGCCAAGCTGGATCACTCCCCATGTACCCATTATGACCCTCAATCCCCTGCCTCTGTTTGTGTGCTTTCTTCCTGGAACATCCTCACCCACCACTGACACCTGTTGACAATGTCTTCTTTATTTTTGCAGTCCATCTCAGAGCACATTTGTTCCTGCCCTTCCCTGTACTCCATCATAATAGCTACTATTTACTGAAGTGCACTAACCAGTGGCAAGTTTATCTCATTTAATTTATAACAGGTCTGTAAGCTCGATGGAGAATATTACCTCCTGTCATATAGATGAGGACACTGAGGTGTAAAGACCTTAAATAACTTGCCCAAGATCACATCGTTAATAAGAGGGAGAGGTGAATTCAAACCCACTTCCTCTGCCTTGATTTAATGACTACATTAAGTACCACTAGGCAAAACTTTTAACTTGGCTTTAAGTTCTCTCACTTTAACATAAGAGATGGTAGATTAATTACCCATGAAAGTATTTTCAACTCTGATATGCTATGAGATTTCAAGAGTTTCTTAAATATTGTATGTCCTTTGCATCCTTCACAATAACAGAGAGGTTTGTCTGCTGCCTACTCAGAACATTACTTAGGTAAATAAGATGTTGTCCTCTAAGTTCACTGGAGACAAGATAAAAAAGTCACTACACACTGCATACATGGCATTGCTATTGCTACTCTTAATGACCTATCCATTCCCGACAGTGGCAGCATAAATATTTGCCAAAAATGCACTGACCTGACTCAAGATAGCATTGGAAAACTAGTGTCAAAAAACTACTTTTCATGCAAGACTGAAATTTTGAGGCTTCCATGGCAAGGGCAAACATGCACCTTCTCTTGATTTCTTCATTTCAGGGCAGCCGTGCCACACATACTATCATCCTGGTCTAGGAAACAAAACAATACAGAACAGAAACCAGCATAGCCAAATGGACCTGTCAGGATTGGAAACTCAGAGACAAAATGGTACATGCGGGCCTCAAAACAGACCCAGGGCATCCAGTCAGAGGCTCGTCCTGATGGGCCACATCTCTAGGACCAGGAAGCAGATTTTCATCCTTGTTCCCAGGAAGAGCAGTGCCTGCTGCCAGCCCAGCCCCTGGAGGGATTAGGAACTAGGTGAGGAAGAGCCAGGTCCTTGACACTATGCGAAGCTGACAGGCAGTGTCTGAACTCTGAAAGATAGAACCTGTTCTCTCAAGAAGGTATTCTTGTCTGAACAACAGAGGTAATTTGGGGTATCAAGCTAAAGGGAGAATAAAGTGGCCTTCAAGCCTGTGAATCGTTAGGCTGTGTCATAGGCAAATGAGTGCATCATTAGATGTGCTTTAATTCACACATTTATATATTCATAATCCGGGCACTACTGGGCCACAGAGCTAACATGAGGCTACAAATAGTAAAAGGCTGTTTTAGTCACCTAAAACCTTCAGCACTTATACTACTAGTAATGGGAATAAAAAGGAAATAAGAAGGGAGAGAAAAGTCCTAAAGAATAAAGTCCTTAAGAGATGTGTTACCTTGGGCTATTTCTTGGTGATGCACTAAAGCCAGTTAGGACCAGTCACAGTGTAGACACCAAGGAAGAGCCACCCACTGGTATACGGAAATTTCATGTTGGAGGACATTGATGTAGATATCATTAGGGAAATCCATTAATACAAATAAAAAGAGCTTTGTTTAATGTGTACATGTCATATACCAAGTCATGCATGAACTGCTAGAAGTAGTTTATCCAACCCTCAAAGCAACTCTGAGCAGTAGATGCTACACACCCATGCTACAGAGGAGCAAAGAGAGACAGAAGGTTAAGCAGCTGAGGCACACAGTGAATAAGTAGAGGAGACTGACTTTTGAGCTTTGATCTGCCTGGCTCAGTGCAACGAACTAGTGTCAGGGCTCCAGAATGGCAGAGGCAGAGAGATTCCTAGTCCCTACCTACTACTTGGGGTCTCTCCACATTGCATCATGATCAAGAGTGGTAATGCCTCTCCTAGGTGAACACAAGCTTCCCTGACCACATAAATAAGGCAATCTGAAAGTTCTTCAGACTCCTCTGATAAAGATTATACTCACTGCTGATTTATTTTAAGGCTAAAAGAACTACTGAAGACATGAGCCCTTAGTGTACTTTAGATGTCAGTAGAAATGATGTAAGTAGACCTGAACATGAGATTCTAATAGCGCTAGAGTCCCCCTCCATCCTCCTTGCCAAAAATCCCCTGTGTTGCACTGGCAGTGAGAAACATGAACATCCCCAGCAAGGCAATTTCCATTGCACTGCCAGCTCCCTCTCCTAGACTACAAGTTCTTTGAGTGCCTGCCTGACTCACCAGCCTCCATTAACCCACAGTGAAGTGAGATAGCTAAGACTGATAGTGCCTCTCCCCTGATCAGCATCCCTGAATCTCACCATCCCTGAATCTAAGGTAAAGGCTCCTCTGAAAAATTAGCTTTTTGTTGCCACTTACCAAGCAGCTCATCCCTTCATGAAGGTCTCCAAAAATGCTGATGAGGTGTGGGTCCTGTCCAGCCAACCTCAGGACCCAAAGCAGACGGGGCCCAATAGGAATGCTATAATCCTAATATTCAAAATCAGCCAAGAAAATATCTTTAAAAAAACACACTAAACCACAGGAAAGCTTCATTCATAAAGCTGTACATTACTGCTTTATTTACAACAATGGGAAAAATTGGAAAACAACTTGAAGGTACAGAAGGGAAGAACTCTAAACAACTTAAATGTGACATACCCACATGGTGAACCTGTATGTGGATTATAAACCTAACACTTGTAAAGAGTACTTACTGTCATTGGAAAAGGTTCTCTTAAAAAAAAAAAAAAACCAAACACAAACATTTTTATTTATTTCAGAGAGGAAGAGAGAGGGAGAGAGAGATAGAAACATCAATGATGAGAGAGAATCACTGATTGCTGCCTCCTGCACACCCTCTACTGGGGATAGAGCCCGCAACCCAGGCATGTGCCCTTGACTGGAATCAAACCCAGGACCCTTGAGTCCACCGGCCAATGCTCTATCCACTGAGCCAAACCAGCTAGGGCGGAAAAGGTTCTCTTTTCAAGTCACCTGACAAAACACAAGTATATAACCAACATGGTTATATATGAAAGTATATAACCAATGAAATCTTAATTTTTAAAAGTTCCCAGAAAATAAATAGAATGGAAATATTCATAAGTTAATGATTATGCTATAATATGATCAGAGCTATCATTTTTTATTTCTTCAATAACTTCCAAATTTCTCTTTAAGAAATCCTTCTAAAGTTCAAGAAAATAAAAAAGGAATTCAGCACTAGGTTGACTATCAGTTCAGCAAAGATAAACTGATGAGAATTTCGCTTTAACATTTTTCAGTATGGAACTTTGCAGAATTCTTTCTCCTGCTTCAAACATCCTAGCAAGGCCATGTTTCTGCTGGAGATTTATCAGCACCTCTGTTGAAGTCGACTAAAGGGCAAAGGTACCTAATAGGTAGTTCCTGCCACTTTGTTACAATCAAAACTTTCACAGATTCTTGAGGCACTTTAGAACCTTCATTGTTTATCCTGGAGCAAGAGAAATGCAAGTTGCTGAATAATTATGAAGACATTTTTGTGGCAAATTTTATAGGATAAATAGTGTGTCCAAGAAGACATGCTAATCAAGGAGCATTCTTCTCCAAACATTTCACAAAATATTTCATACAATATTTAAACACCTTTAAATATAAACAGTTACACACAGTTAAAAAGCTATCTCAATTACCAAAATGAGAAGTTAAACCTTTTTAAAAACATATTTTAAGAAGACATAAGTTCGAAATGGCGATATTCAGTAAGTTCTTTGCTAATAACTATGAAAGAAAATGAACAGCACAAAAATTTTAACAAACTGCCCAGCCTCAGCATAGCCGTGGGACACTAAAGGAAATTTCATTGCTGTGTCCATCCACTATTTGTATTCCTTAAATAAATAGTGTGCTGGTTACTTTTATATGACAATGTAACCAGAACCAAGGTTCAGCTGTCTGTCACCATGAAAGCCAAACAGATGCTGGTGAAAAAAGAAAAGTGGTTTATTCAAGTGCTAGTAACCTGAGAATATGGGAGACTCTTGTCGCAAAGCCCATCTCAACCTCTCAGTGAAGGCAGAGGCTTTTATAAGGAGGGAGAGGGAAAGCAGAACAAAGAGATCAAGGGGAGGGGGTTGAAAAGTTCTTTACATGTAAACCAACACTGTCCATTCTCATAAGGATCCTGAAACTGTCAAGTGATGGTCTAGTGCAGTGATGGCGAACCTATGGCACGCGTGTCAAAGGTGACACGTGAACTCATTCTTTTTGGTTGATTTTTCTTTGTTAAATGGCATTTAAATATATAAAATAAATATCAAAAATATAAGTCTTTGTTTTACTATGGTTGCAAATATAAAAAAAAATTTTCTATATGTCACACGGCCCCAGAGTTAAGTTAGGGTTTTTCAAAATGCTGACACGCGGAGCTCAAAAGGTTCGCCATCACTGGTCTACTGTATGTCATCCTGGTCATCATCATCTGGTTTTATGGCTGAAGGTCAGCAAATCTCCTAGGGCTGAGATGACCGAATGTTGGAGTCTGGAGCTTCTGAAGTTAGTCCCTAGGATTCTTGTACAAACACACTAGTGGTCAGAGTTAGCATTTACAGAAATACTGTCAAAACAATGGTGGGGTGAGTTGTAATTCCCCACTGTTACAACAACTTGGCAGGGCTATGGTGCCCACTTGTTTGGTTAAACAGCAGTCTAGATGCTGTGGTGAAGGTATTTTTTATACGCGATACATAGTTAAATCAGTGGACTTTGAATAGATCAGATTACCCTCCATAATCTCGGTGGTCTCATGAATCAGTCCAAGGCCTTAAAAGCAAAAACAGAAGTTGTCTAGGAAAGAAGTAATTGTCCTCAAATCTGCATCAAAGGAAATGTGTCCTGAGTTTCAGGCTGCTGTCCTACAGCACAAATCAGATTCAAGACTGCAACTTCAACTCTGACCTGAATCTCCAGTCTGCTTCTGGCCTGACTTACAGATTTGGCTTTCAGACATGCCAGTCCCCACAATCAGGCAATCCAATTCCTTAAAAATCTCTTTCTCTCTGTCTCTTAGATAGATACATAGATAAACAAATAGATAGATCTAGACATAGATCTATATAAAGGTATGTGCATATATATATATGTATAGATATATTTACATGTAGATCCATATATAGATGTGTATAGATAGATAAATAGATAGATAGATTGAGTTTCTCTGGAGAATTCTAATGCAGGCAGAGCAGAGTGACTCTATTCCTTAATTAGCTTGAGGCAGTCCCTATTTATGCTGTGTGCTGTGGTGTAATTAAGAGCCACCCCTTTCCCTCTGAAGTGTATCCTGGTTGGCATAATAAATTATATGGTCTCTTTACATGCAGAGCTGGAGAAAGATTTATGGTATTCCTAAGTAATGAGCTCTTTTCACTTATGATGTTGTTTTTCAGTCTTCTTGGTGACCCACAGTAAGATATATATCTTCTGTCACAAAACAGACCTGACCCTTATGATGTGCAATGCAATAGGCTGTTTTATGTTTTATAATATGTGTCATTTCAAATGCTTTCTGCAACCCACTAACTTCATTGCATGATCTGTGGATGGGATCATAACTCAGTTTGAAAAGCTGACTTAGAGGAATCCAGGGCTGACTGGCATTTGGTGTTGATTACTTACTTTACCCCAGGACACACTGGTGACAGTGAGGGGAGGGAGGGGAGAGACGGGCACATGTATCAGAGATTTTACTTTGCCTATACTCCACACAGCCTTTGGTGTGGGGCATATTTCTCCTAAATATAAATGAAGCGATAGTGAATGTAAATATATCATCTAGAAACATGATTCCAGATCATTGCATCTCTACTTTCCCATGAATCCTACACACAGAGAAGAGGGAGAATGAGTAATACTAGCATCCCATTGGGTTGCACTGCCTCTAGCTTCACTCTACTCTAGTCCAATTCATTTCTCTTATAGGAGAACTCATATAGTCCTGATGCAATCATTGGCCATCAATAAATCATCGCCGACTGCCAGTGCGAGGCACAGGGCGAGGTACAGTTTCTCCTGACGCTAAGTTCCAATAGCTCTCAGCTGCAAATAGAATAAACTCCAAGCCCTATGTGTGTATTCCAGGCCCCATGCCGCAGCTTCAACGGACTTTTCAGCCTTTGTCTCTCTCACCCTTCCATGCGCAGTGTAAGCATCCTATCCACATACTCACTCTCCTCTACTCCGTGTGTCCTGCCAGGCTGCTCCTCTTAATGCCCCCTTCAAACTGCATCCCTTTCATAGGGCCTTCCAGATGCTGCCAGTGAATGAACAGGTCCCACTGCTTTAAGAAAGGATCTGGCTCAAGCATGAGGAGCTCAACTTTAATGCATGCACTTCCTCCCCATCAAAAGTTGCCCTTAGGAACTGAAAAAGTACAGGAGGGTCAGGGAAGTGCAAGTAAGAGACGAAGTCAGGAAGAGAACTGGAAATGGTAGGCAACAGGGGCAGGAGACAGCACAGTCCGGTTCAGGAATGAATGGGTCAGAACTCAAAGAGGAAATGGGGCTGTGGGTAGAGGTTACGAAAGAGAATTGGGTGTCTCTCTTGGTGGGGCAGTCAATTAAATTTGACCTGAGAGCCTCAGGAAAAAGTGACAGAAGGTTTGCTACAGGTGGGCAAAGGGCACAAGATGTAGCCCGTGGCCTTTTGTGCCTGTCAGATCTGCACTGAAAGCTCCTTTCTGTCACTTGCTGGGTGACTAAGACAAAGGTCACCTCACCCTCTAGATCTCAGTATTTTCATTAGTCAAACCAGGAGGAAAAAGAGCAACTTATAGGCAAGGACAGCTATGATGACACCCGTGAAGGCTTAGCTAGCTTACAGCACTCCACCTGGAGTGGGTGGGGGTGGGGCTCAGCCAATTTTTTACCCTTCCT
>NW_006296540.1:1193981-1208361 GCF_000327345.1 Myotis davidii
CTATAGAAATCAGGATACATTTAAAATGTCAATGATCTTCCTGCCTTGGCCATCCTTGAGAAAATGATTTTTCATATAAAATATTTCACACTTTTCCTAAAGACTAAGTTATCCTGGAATATGATCAAGTATACCTTGAGCCAATGTGTGATTTTGTCATTTAGCAAGAGGGAGGCACGAAGCCTTTCAAATAAATTTTAAGAAGCGCAAATGAAATGGACTCACTAACTCCGGATTGTCACCTATCTCACTTGAGACGGGTAGAGGGCCTGGTTTTAGTGACAGGCATATAGCTGAAGAGGAACAGATATACAACTAAATAGAGTACTGAAAAGGCAGAATGTCGAAATTCAAAATTCCACCCTTACCTTTCTAATCCAACCCTGAAGATAAGAACTACCCCAACACACAAATCTGAGGTCTAAAGGAAATGTACTATACTCATCCTACCTTTAATTTATATCTTACTAGAGGCCCAGTGCATGAAATTCATGCACAGGTAGGGCCCCTAGGCCTGGCTGGTGACCAGGGCTGAATAGGGCCTTCCGGCTGCTGGCTGGGCCTTCTTTCCTCAGCTGCCAGCTGCCAGCCAGGGCCTCCCTTCGTTCCACACCACCCCCTGGTGGTCAGCACAGATCAAAGCGAGTGATAGAACTCCCAGTGGAACTCCCATGGGAACACTTCCATATTAGCCTTTTACATATATAACTAGAGGCCTACTGCATGAAATTTGTGCATGTCAAAAAGGAATTAATTAGAGGAAATATTTTAATATTGCTATTTGCCCTTTCTCTATAATAGAAGTGTCAGAGATGAAAGAAATTTAGTAAAATGTATATGGAAATCTCCCTTCTGCCAGAGTCTGGGGCACGCCGTGGGACCCAGAGTCAATACCTGCCCACCCGCACTTGCCTCGAAATTGCACGAGACCCAGACCCGGCCAGCCCCACCCCCATCAAGCCCTGCAGGGGGGAGTGGTGCAGCCTCAGGTCCCCAAGCCCAGCCTCAGGTCCCTCGGCCTGGATCAGGTCCCCAGCCCCGGCGCTGGGGTGGGTAGAGTGGCCTCAGGTCCTCTGGCGTTGCCTCAGCACAAGGGCACGAGAGCACAAGGGCGTGAGGGCATGATGACTATTTGCATATTAGCTCTTCATTATATAGGATAATTAATCTACATGACAATCTTCAGCTTTTTCCAAGCCCCAAACGCTCTGCTTCAAGGCACCCTTAGAATAAGATGAACAAAAATGGGGGACCCGTGAGTTTCCTAAATCTTTGTAGGTCAATGTGCAACTCATGACAAGGTTTCCCTGGAAGTCCAGTCTATATAGAAACATGGAAGTGCCTTAAACCACTTTTAAGAATGCCACATAGAGATGAAACAGCATCTGAGCACACCACCATGAAACACAGCAACAGAAACATTAAGCTTTCTTATAAGTTTACATTAAAAAAAGAAATTAGAGGTCATCATAATGGTTGCGGTCTCTAAAGGAGTTTCCATAGAGAGCACGGACACTTTAAGGTAGGATATTAATTGGATTTAGGGAGCAAGAAGCCTGCCTGCACTCAAGGGCTTTCATTCAGTGAATCTAAGTCAGGGGTCTGGGGTGAGGAAGAGTCTGAAAACCCCTTTGCTTTGTTGGTATTGTTTTTAACTGGAGAAATGTTTGGCCCAGAGGTCTGGCTATTATAAAAATGTTTTTCTCTCCTGGCCCAGTGATTTCCTAAAAGCTACAATAGGTGCATCTTTGTCTTGCAAAGCCTGAGAGCCCTGTGAAGGTAGGAACCTACACTTTGCTAGTGACGTATTCCACTGAGCCAATTCCCAGCAAAGTTATATCAATTTTTTTTTTAAAAAAACAGCTTTTTGAAATAGAACTTCGATTCACAAAGAATACAAACCAATTCCCTGAGCAAATCACATTATGCATCTGTCACTGCAGACAGGGATGTGCACTCATGGCTGGAGGGGCTCCCAGAGCATCAGGGTCAATACACACTTCTGTTGGGTCCTAGGGTCCTTCAGGAACAGTGAGGCGGACTTGCTCTCAGTAGTCTCTTTGCCAGGTGCTCATGGCCTTCAGAAGCCTGGGCGCGCCGGATCACACTGGGAGGGTGACGATGAGGATTGCAGCAGGTACAGGCTCTGAGACGCTTGGTAGTGTTAGGATGGAAACATCTATTTTCTCTTTTGGGGGATGAAAACAGTTGCTCAACTCACTAAAGTTTGTTGTTGTTATAATTACTCCAAAATATTATTTTTTAAGGTAATTTCTTCTCTAAGCTAGTAAAAGCTAGCTTCTTCAGGGTCTGTATCTGCCCTGACCAGGGATCGAACCTGCAACCATTGAATATCAGGTTGATGCTCCCAACTGAGCTACCGGGTCAGGCCAGAAGATGGATCTTGCCTATGTTTAAGGACAGCTATCTCTTAAAGCTCCACAGGAAGCACCAACACGCTGTGTTATCATTAGTACAGCCAGAGTCTATTAATTAATTGGTTTTAATTTTAATTTTTAATATTTTGTAAGTCTATTCTTTCCCATGAAGAGGGGTTCAACGCACATAAAAAACCCCATCTATGTAACTTCACCGTGCTGTGACCCTGCCCACTTTCCCATTGTATATCTTTTTCCTTTCTGGTGAATTCCTAGCCACCTGAAAAATTGCTTCAGATACCACTCCCCCTCGGAAGATAGCCCTGCTTCACACACCCCTCCAGGAGAGTTAGCCACGGCCTCTTCCATGCTATTTTTTTGCCTTATACATTTCTGTGGCTACACTCACTCAACACACTACTTGGTAGTCATTGATCTGCATATATGTCTTCCTATAATAGAGTAGGTTCTGGGGGAACACGGTCCATTTCTTCTCATTTTTGATATCTCTGAACCCAGCACAATACCTAAGAGGTACCCAATATATGTTTATGCTAATTTGAGTGTGCAATTCAAAATTGAGGGGTTTAATTATCCAATGAGGAACATAATCTGTTACCAGCTGAGTGTTCCCCACAGCTGCGATTTAGAAGTAACTTGCATAACGTTATAATTTTTAAAGTAAAAATTAAATAACAAAATTCCACCATGACTTCTTAAGAACTATCAAACGAGTGGGTTATGCAAATGCAGTGATGACTAGAATTCATTTTTAAACCCCCCAAAGAGCTCATAATATCAGACAGTTGACTTGATACCCTATTTATCCTCCACTCCCTTATTACAGCCCCAAGACTGTTCAGCGTGGCTGGTTTTTCTAAGGCATGTGTCCAAGCTACCTTGGCCAGATTCCCCGGGACACTGCCTAACCTCCAGCATCTGTCGTGGTACCATCCTCTGCTCCAACCAAAGGCCAGACACATCAATCTTTCTCAGCGGGAGGTGGACAGATCTGCAAATGTGAAGAACGCTAGCGGAGCCATCAAGAGAGGCGCTGGTCAGTGTCCCCGTGCGTTTGCCCTCTGCACTGGGACCTAATAAACAAGGCATCTCACAGGTGACCTCATGTCCCACTAAAATCTCATCCATCCGGCAAGGTTTCTGGGGTGGGCTGCTAAGGTGTGAAATGCTTTCAAGGAACAACATTTTATGTGAACTGTTTAGGTCTCAAGCCACATTCCTGTGTATAGCAGTTAAAGCACTGGTAGAGTTTAGAAATAATCCACTCTGCCAGTGGCTTCCTACTTACTCTTCAGAGAACACAGCATCCCCAACTACAGAAAAATGTATAAAATATACTAGGTTGAGTCTTACATTATCATTAATGTTGCTATGAGAAATGTTTTCTTAAAAAGGCTTCAATGAGTCCTATCTAATGTGTAAAGATGTCTTGCTCTGAATTATAAGGAATAGGGATCAAAACAAAGCAAAAATTGTTATTGTGGAAGATGGATAGATTTCCCAGTATGATTGTTTATACCCCTTCTTACCGTCAGAGTGGTAGAGGCTATAACAAAACATATTTGAGGAGCTAATTTGGATGTTGCAAAGCTCACAGTACCAGGGAAAACCCCAAAGTTAGTTCTAGACTTCAGCTGCTTTGAACCATCTGAAGGCACATGGATTTGTACCTATCAGTATTTCTGTTCCTTTCAGACACTAGAGGTGTTCTTTTTTCAACCACGGCAACCTAGGATCTTCCCTCATCACCGCCACTGAGATGTGAAGATGGAGGCAGAGGATGGTCTAGGCAGGCTTTTCATTTCTGAAACGGGGCCCACATGAGTAGGTGAAAAAAATGCAATTCTGCCACTCCAGTGACACAGGAGGACAGATCAGAGGCCCGAGGCATCTGTCCCACCCCCAGGGTTCTGACTCCATGCCCACTGTGATTCAGACAGGCCAAGCACACACAAACATCTAGACATGCAGCACCCAAGGCATGCAACAAACTAAGAGGCTGATCACTGTGTGGACTGCCATCAGCACTCACTGCTGCATACATTAGATCAAATGAGAACACATCTGAGATTGTGAAATGGCAGGGTTATCCTAGGCTTGTAACTTACAAAGAGAACAAGTGAAACAGGCACCATGGTTATTCATGCTGAAATTGGCAGGAGAAGCTATTTTCCCCCAGCACATCAGGAAAAGAAAGTCTTGTATTTTTCAACTGGGAACGTTCTGAAGCAGAGATGTCACTGCAAAAATATTAAAATACAAGCCAAATGTATCTAAGTGAGTGTATTCTTTAGATTTTTTAAAGCCCAGTTGTGAGAGGGCAGTGTGTTTTGTTCTCCTGCTGAGAAAATTATGCTTTTATTACATACAGCTTTGTCAAGCATGTTTCCAAGAAAGAAAATCGTCCAACCCCATGTGTTGTATTTCTTCTAGGCCAAGAAGTAGCAGAGAAATACAGAACTGGTGCAATGCTTTAAAAAGGTAAAATAACAAAAGACGTGCTAAATTTAAAATTAAACTTTGTGAAAGTAACTACATTTTGTTTTGCAATGGAAAGCCATCAGTGCCAGGACTTGACAAAAGGGAAATCACGTAGGACGTCTAATTTTCTAATCGATTTCAAATAGGCTGCATTGACCAGATCACCAAATCCATGAAGCTTTTTCTGGCCCTCTCCTTAAACATGGGATTCTCACCTGTTCCCTCCTGTGCTTATGAATTGGGGCGATAGGGGGTGAGGATCTTTCCCAGCTTGTTTTCAGATGGGTGAATTTTGTTGTAAGCAAGATAACTCAAAGTAAAGCCTAAGGATAGAAGACAAATAGAAATGACAAAGAGAGGAAATGATATTCCAACTGGCAGAACAAGAAGAAATCATATGAACTGAGCAGTGAGATATCAAAAAAAGCATCCGTACAAGCACATTCTCAAACCTCCCTCACATAAAATGCAACACAGGCACAGAGGGTAGGTGTGGTGTCATCTGTTTCTATAGCAACAACTAAAAGGGCAACCTATGCCAACATCACCAACAGACACCATAGGTCACAGAGTTAGAGGAGGACTTGGGCCAAGAAAACTGTACCTCCTTCAGGAGAGGACCCATTGAGACCAGCCACAGCTTCATCTTAGCTCTGCTAAGAACATTTACTTAATCCTCCACACCCTGCAGCCTCCTGCGTCAGAAATGTCCCTCTCCTGCCTCTCAGTGTATATAGAAATGATGTTTTTGGTGAAAATGTAAATGATTATATAGAAAGGTGTCTTGAATTTTCCACGTGGTGCTTTTCAGCAAACCCACTCCAGACTATGTCCCCTTTTATTGCTTTTAGTTCAAGCCCAAATTCTAGACAATCAGTAGAGTATTGAAGGGGCCTGTTATGGCAAAGTAAACAACAGAGAAGGCAAACTCTGACAGAGGAAACTCAAAACGGAAGCTTTCTTCCATCCCCTCCCCACAGAAACTTAACAAGAAGAAACTAATAAGAACACAGGGGTGTCGCTGGAGAAACCATGGCCCCATTTTACCGATACTATCTAAACACCTACAATGTTCTTTACAGACTGTAACCACTTTATCATCACAATCAGTATCATGATAGGTGGGTAGTTTTCTCCCTATTTTACAGATGAGAACAGGCCATCATGTCCAATGCCTGACCTATTGTCCCAGTAAATGTGTTTTCAAATCAGCAGGGCCCCTTTGTTGACATTAATAACTGCATATTCCCAACATGATAGACTTTTAGTCTAAGAAAACACAAGAGGATAAAACAACAGATTTAAAATTTTACTAATCCCTATTTCAGCTAAATACATCAGGAAAAAAAGATAGCATGCTTTTATGTGGGAATCATGATAGTTATTGAGTCTCTGGACAATGGCTGGTACCTACATGAGTCTAAGAATCCCATAGGAGCATAATTCTAGTCCCCGCAGAGTCCACAGAGAACACATTAAAATACTACTCTACACACTGCTTCTTCTCTAGGTAAATTCTCACAAAGGAAGCTAACATGTGGGGGCTAAGATATTAATCCACTCTGCCTACAGAGGCAGAGGCCTCAGCACAGCACCAGGTTTAGTTTGGGTCTTTGTAACTTTGGAGAAATATGAAAAATTAGGGGAAAGTCCAGACAAGAGCAATGAAAATGATGAAAGAGTTGGAAGGTAAGAGAAAAGGCTGACGAATGAGGATTAATTAGCCCGGGGAAGAAAAGACGGTGGGGAACTTACTATTTGCCTTGAAATATAGCAAAGACTATTACACAAAATATAATCACTGTGATTCACAATTCCACTGAGAATGGAAGCAGAGGAAACAGCCTCATGGAAAAGCATGACAAATGGAGATTAAATGCAGAATAAATCTTTCATTCTAAGAGATGGAGGCACTAAAATAGGTGGCAGCCTAAGGACTTTGCGAACTTTGCTTTCCTGCAGTGCCTACTCATGTTCTGTAAGCTCCTCCTGACCAATTTAAACACCAGGTCCCCCAAGAGCACCAGGATTCTCTTTATGCAGTGAACAAAGCCAATATTTCTGAAACTGCAGTGAGCATCATTATCAAAATACAGATGCCTGGAACCCAGGTCCCAGAATAGGTTCAGGTGGGTCCCATGAAATGGCATTTCCAAGAGCAGCTAATCTGCAGATACACTTTTAGAAGCAAGGGACTAGAACTAGATGCAACTTTTCCCTACTTTGCCCCTCATAAAAACACATCTGTACTTCTCTGGGCACTTGTCATTGTTCTTATACCATAGCATGTGATGTGCTTTCCTACTAGACTTTGGTTTGATCTGATTTTGACACTTCTACGGTGCCAACACCCCCTTAGCATGTTCCCTGAAAAGTGGGTCATCCTACATTGCCTAGAGTTTTTGCTGGCTTTCGTATTTTTCATGTATTTCTTTATCCTGTTTGCTGGTCTCAGTGACTCCACAGCTTTAAGACATTCCAGTCATTGCATGTGAAACTGTCACATATGCCAACTATAGCTAATGTTCAAAATTAAGAAAATAAAATCTAGTGTGATGTATGAAAATTTCCTTCCCATAAGGTTTATTTTTCCTCATTAGAGCAGAGTTTTGGCTTATGCTTCCAAGACTATAATCCAAGAAAATGGCAGGAAAGGAGCCATTTTTTTTTATTTATTGTTTATTTTGCCTGGTTTCTGGCAGGCAGGCCAGGGAGGTCAATGAGTAAATAAGGACCTGGCATGTCTGAATGCATGCTGGTTGCAGCTGAAATCTGGGCCAGAAACTGATCTGGAAAATTATTCAGTAAACTCCCTGCTCCTTCCATTCAACTACCAAGCTAACTTATTCACTAAGAACTAAAAGCCAATAATGCCACAAGAATTTATACAACATCAAAAATCAGGACCCCCTAATAAAAAAATTAGAGAAATTTGGGCTTCAAGTTAACTCAAGTTCACTTAACAAAGCTATTTGTCAGATGTATGCCCAGCACTAGGGCATCATATCATAATCTCTCAGATGTTTCTAAAGTATAGGTTAAGCTCCACTATCCCCCCATATTAGCCCCAGAGTGATTATTCACACACACACACACACACACACACACACACACACGCACACGCACACGCACACGCACATGCACACGCACACGCACACACGTACAGTGAACTTTTAAATGACCATATAGTACAATTAGCATGTATGTAAGGGAGCTGGGCAGAAAACAGTACAAAGGATTTCTGGGTTTGTGGAATCCCATAGCTGATGACAAAAAAGAAAAGAAAATCATAGGCCACCTTACACAGAGCAGCTATAATCATAAGCCTAACAAAATTCTCAGGTAAAAGAAATCTAAAAAGTGCACTTTTTTTGTATTCCTTACATTCTGACCCGCGTTTATTCCATGCATTTTTTTCTTTTCCTAGCATCAAACAATGCCTGCTCTTTGTTACCTCTTCTTACAAATGAGTAGATAAACCAATGCACCAGCACAATTTAGCAGTCAGAAAGATGATGTCCATTCCGCTGCACTCTATTTGGGAACATTAAACCGCCAGGAGAAACACTGTCTGAGGCTAGCGTAACACAAAAGAAAATAAAAAATACAAGTACACTTCATCTCGGAGCGACTCTAAGCTGTAAGCACTACCCTGCAATCACACCGGCTCATAGCTGTGAAGTACGGTCATTATCTTATAGAACTGATCTAATTTTGCACTCACTGCCCTAAAATAAAGGGTTTCTTTTGAATATCAAATATAAGAACTGGGACTGAAAAAAAAGATAATAATTTGACAGCACTTTAAAACACAGTTCATTTTCCTCCCTCCTGTCACACTGAATAGCACCAACTGACAACTACCTCACAGGCTGAATGAATGAAAGAAGATGCATTTGCTGAGCTCAGGAAATGCCATAGACACACTGTAGTGGAGGAGTGATATTAGCTTCTTAGAGGGCTTAATACATAGGCACAAACAGCATCTTTAACGAAAATCTACAAAGGTATTGAAATGCAGCTGGAATAACATACCATGAATTTTTTTTTTCAGTACAAAGGAAGAGATTAAAAAAAAATGCTTATCTCTTTGTAAGTGCCAATAATTAGGCTGTACTAATGTATTTTATATATATTATACATGTATACACATCTATATATATATATATATATATATACACATACACCATTACAGTGGAACGACCGGAAGGACCAGAACAACTGGTCGCTATGATGCACACTGACCACCAGGGGGAAGACGCTCAACACAGGAACATATATATAAAAACTTCAATAATTTGGGATAACAAAGAGCATATATACTGTGGTGGCCTTTATTAGCATTTGTGCTAAAATCATGAATAAGAATTTTATTTAACGCTTGGCCAGATGAGTTTAATTTGAAATACCATGAAAAGAAAGCCCAGGGAAAATGTAAAATATTTTCTCATGAGACTTATTTGCAGTGCGGAAACTAAAAACAACACTTCTATAGATAATGTTTAATTCATTAACAGTTGACAGGATTATTAAAGAAAAATATTTAAAGATGGCCTTAATTTTAAAACGAAATTCTGCTGAAAATTATTCCATTTCATTTTCTCATCAAAGAAAGCCCTTAGCCTAATCCCATGATTTGGAAGAATAGAATTAGGTCTCTCTCTCATTTACTCCAATCATAAAAATGTCTTCCTTAGCATCACTATTCCATAATTTCCATTGAAGTTAATGCACTTGCTAATCCTCTCATTTTCTCAGCATCACCATTTCTTCGGAAAAATCACATGTCCCATATTTGATCCAGGCTTCTGAAGATTTTTCATGCCCTTTTGGAATAACCTCCACTAATCACTGAGAGAGGCAGCAATACCAAAAATGTGCCTGCAAACCTGGGGCCCGGCCTGCCCAGGCAAAGACGGGCAGGATCCAAGTGACCATAATGCGGCAAGGAAGAAGGTAGAGGCTGGCATTTGGTACACCTCCCGTGTGCCCTGCCCTGGGCAAGTTCTTTCATACACTTATTCAATTCACTGCAATCTCTCGACTCAGGCTCTGATTATTACTTGCATGATCGGTAGTCAGGGAGCCCACCCAACTGGCCACAACCAAAACAGCTAAGCAGAGAAAAAACTAGAGCTCAAACCTGAAGCTATCTCTGTATATCAGTGGTCGGCAAACTGCGGCTTGCGAGTCACATGCGGCTCTTTGGCCCCTTGAGTGTGGCTCTTCCATAAAATACCGAATTCTGCGCATGGGCCACGAAGTTTCAATCGCACTGTACATGCGCGCCCGCACGTGGTATTTTGTGAAAGAGCCACAATCAAGGGGCCTAAGAGCCGCAGTTTGCTGACCACTGCTCTATTTGAACTGAAATGTCTCCCCCAAAATTCTCATATCGAAGCCCTAACCCACAATATGACTATATTTGGAAATGGGGCCTACAAGGAGGAAATTAAGATTAAATGACATCAGAAGGGTAGGGCTGTGCTCTGATAGGACTAGTGTCCTTAGAAGTCTCTCATTCCCTCCCTGTCTTTTTCTCTCCCTCCACCTCTCTCTCTCTCTTTCTCTCCGCACTTTCTCAGAGGAAGGGCCCTGTGAGGACAGAGCAACCCTCCAGAAGCCAAGAAGAGAGCTCTCACCAGAACTGAATCATCCTGGAACTGTGATCTTAGACTGCTCAGCCTCCTGCACATGAGAAAATAAATTGCTATTGTTAAAAGCCACCGCCCCCCGCCCCCCAGTCTGTGGTATTTCATTCTGGCAGCCCAAGCTAAGACACCCACTCTAAAGCTCTTCCCTGTCACGTTGCCTTGTGGGATGGGAAAGTTCATTCCTCAGCAATTTCTGCAGCAAATGCTTCCTTCTGATCCTCCTGGTCTTTCATTGTCTCCTTGTTAGCTGCATCCATATGAATGAAATGTGTGATTCTGCAGGAGGCTCATCGTAATTTAACAGGAATTAATGTCCTCTTATTATAAAGGGCCCTACAAGCCACTGCTTAACAGTCAGCAACAGCTAGAATTAATTCGTGTCAAATGAACATCAAGAAAAATCCATTTGTGACCCCGAAGTCATGAAATTTAGCATAATTACACATGCTCTTGTTTGGGTAATTTTTTCTCTCCTCATTAAATTAGGAGTCTACATTAGATTTCAATCTGATCAGTCCTGACCAGTTACATGTCTGTAATCAAGGGCATTTCCTCTCAAATCAACCAAGGTTTCATAGGCAAACTACACTAAATGCATGAACATCAGCTGAGGTACAAGAGCTAAAAAACTTTGAAAATAATACATCAGTGATTATACAGAAATTCACTCATAATATTGATTCATATGTTCCCCTCAACAAATATTATTGAGTACCTACTATGTGCTAGGCAGTGTTCTAGCTATTTTGGAGATGTATGGATCAATAATGCATGAGGACAACTCTAAGTAGCTCTTTGATAACAGTACCTGTCTTTTTTCTCACTACTGTATCCCTAGCTCTTAGCATGGCCCCTAGCACTTGATATTTGTTCTATCATCAATGGGGAGAGAACACATTTTCTAAAAAAAAAATAATCCTTAAATGTTGAAAGTCAATCTCAATCTCCCTATCTTTTTCTTAAACACACTCCGCCCCTCCTACTATTTGAAATATCGCCTAAAGAATTTTTCTAGCAAATAAAATCACCTGTTTCAGCCTGAGTAGAGCTAATACTCATGAGATAGGTCTCTGGCAGCTAGAATGATTTTCAATTTCAAAAAAGCTCTCCACAGACCTTTGTTCTGGCCTTTTAGAATACTAAAGGAAACTTTTAAAAATCAATAAACTCAAAATGGATAAAATACTTAAATGTAAGTTTTGAAACCCTAACAATCCTAGAAGAAAACAGAGGCAGTAAAATCACAGACATCTCTCATACCAATATTTTTGCCAATATATATCCTAAGGCAAGGGAAACAAAGGAAAAAATAAACAAATGGGACTACATCAAACTAAAGAACTTCTGCACAGCAAAAGAAACCATCAACAAAATGAAAATGGAACCCACTGTGTGGGAGAACATACAGTGGGGCCTTGCCTTTCGAGTGTCCCTTGACTAAGAGTTTTTTGAGATACCAGCTGTCTCTCGGCTGATTTTTTGCATTGAGTTGATAGAGTAATTTGAGTTAATGAGCTCCTTAATGAGCTCGGTCTCAGAACGAATTAACTCGTAAGTCAAGGCCCCACTGTATTGGTCAATGATACATCTGATAAGGGGGTCATTTCCAAAATATATAAAGAACTTACACAACTCAACAACAGGAAAACAAACAATCTAATCAAAAAATGGGCAAAGGACTTAAATAGACACTTCTCCAAAAAGGACATACGGATGGTCAATAAACATATGAAAATATGTTTTCATATGTCACTGATCATCAGAGAGATGAAAATTAAAACCACAATGAGATATAACTTCACAACTATCAGAATGGCTACCAGCAATAAATTAACAAACAAGTGCTGGAGAGGATGTGGAGAAAAGGGAACCCTTGTGCACTGCTGGTGGGAATGCAGACTGGTGCAGCCACTGTGGAAAACAATACGGAATAACCTCAAGAAATGTAAAATGGAGCTGCCTTTTAACCCAGCAATCCCACTTCTGGGAATATATCCTAAGAATCCTGAAACACAAGTCAGAAAGAATGTATGTACTCTATGTTCATACCAGCACACTTTACAATAGCCAAGACCGGGAAACAGCCCAAGTGCCCTTCAGTAGACGAATGGATAAAAACGCTGTGATACATTTACACAATGAAATACTACGTGGCCATAAAAATGAGGAACTCTACCTTTTATGACAGCATGAATGGATCTGGGATTGTTATGCTAAGTGAAATGAAGCAGTCAGAGAAAGACAAATACCGTATGACCTCACTTATATGTGAAATGTTATGAACAAAATAAACTGATGAACGAAACAGAACCAGAGGCAAGGATACATGGAACAGACTGGCAGCTGTCAAAGGGGAGGAGGGGTGGGGAAACTGGATGAAAGAAGGTGAAGAGATTAGCCAGAGAACATAGGTATATGCATAACCCACAGACACAGACAGCAGCAAGGTGATGGTCAGAGGGAAGGAGTGGGGGCTGGGACTGGGTGGAGGTGGGAAAAGGGGGGGATGGGGACATCTGTCATAGTGTCAACAATGTAAATAAAATTAAAAATCAATGACTTGACAATGTGATGAAGAAACAGAGGCCTCTCTAGGCTCCATCGAGTAGAGTCCTTGATTGATCAGGAAAAAGGCACAGACCTTGAGGAGTCTGCTGTTGCCTATAAGGGTGTGTCTATTCAATCCAGGTTGGCAATCTCAGTCAACTAGATCCCAAGACACCTGAACCTGTACACTGGGGAGCCACTGCCATGTGCTGTTTCTGGCTCCTGGGAAGGGGTTGAAATCAGTGTTCCTCCAACCAGGTTCACATGGGGCATATGACTGGAATGACTCCACACAGTTCAAAGTTATCTTTCCCTTTTTAAAAATGGAAATTCTGGAAGTCCACTGTGATCTATACAGCATCCAGGCCAGCAAACTAATCATGTTTATGAAGCAAGGAAATCAGATTATATTTGGGGAAATGAGATTTGGTTCCCTTGGTTATTCTAATTTAGGAGCCACTAGGTGTTTATTTAAGAAAGGGAACAGTTAGTTAAGAAGTAACTTTTAAGGATCCCTCAAGTTCTAAAAATGCAATTAGAAAGGAAGTGTATAAACTGCTACTAAAATAGGGTTTATATCAGGGATTGGGGTAAACACAAGGAACCCAGAAATAAAACAGCTCAGTTTTTTACACTACTAACTCCTAAAACAGTTCACTTCTACAAAACAAGACAATCTCCATAGAAACACTGAGACAAAGTCATAGGACGTATGGCCCAAATGGTAAAAAGGAATCCCTTTTAAAATTTTACTGCTGCCAGGCTTAAGACCAAAAATGGAACTCTTAGTGGAGACTAAGAAGGATTTATAAGCAGCACTATATAAATCAAGCAACATGTATTAATAAACTAAGGAATGAAGCGAGGGGGGTTTTTGGGTTTTTTTTTTTTTTAGCTTTTGCAATTAGAAAGCATACTTCAAATTTCAAAAATGCATCCTGAAATATTCAAAGTTTCAAAATGTTCATGGGTTTAACTAGGAGACTGGAAAAATTCCAAAACAAAACAATCTTTCTTAAAAAATGCCAACTATCACTGGTGATAAAGAATTTTAAATTTCTTTGCAAGTTGCCCAAGAATAGAACATTTCTAGTCACTCCCACTCCCCTCTTTCTGTGCCCCACAAATACATACTTTTCTAAAAGTTCTCCAATTGATTAATGGATCTTACGCTATAAAAACCATGTTTAGATGCCACTCCAAAGAGTGTTTGATGAGACCATGTTATAGAGCAAGTTCTTGACAAATAACAAACCTTTCTCATTTGGACCAGGCCACAGTGGATTTCACATTTCAGCA
>NW_006296540.1:1208414-1222312 GCF_000327345.1 Myotis davidii
TTCTAACGATTCCCAGGTGCAGCCTCAATGATCCCCGTGCTTCTCTAGAGCATCATGGGAAGGCATCAGGCAGGCATCCTCCCCGAGCTGAGTGATTTATATACATGTGGGGAAAGTAGAAGCAACCTCCACCCCGGGAAGTACAGTATCTGTCAAACAGGACAGCTCTGCTCGGGGAGAAATGGCCACGGAGAACACAGGAAGAGCCAGTAAATAACAGGTGTTTTGGAGCAACTGCCAGCAAGGCAGCTTCATCCACCTGCCACACCAGGCTCTGAAGCCATGACCCACACACACACGGGGTCAGGCTGTGACCAAACACAGATGGAGGACCTCCAACGTCCACTGATTCCTCAGCGAGAAATAGTGCTGAGGACCTGACAAAGATGGATCACGCACGCTAAGTCGTCCAGGGTAGTTTACTTGAGATTACATCCTCCCAGTGATTTGTTATTCTTCCCCCTGCCTGACAAAATTAATCACTCCTTCTTCTGGGCCTCCCATACCCACTCATACATTCCGCCAATAGAGCACCTGTCGCAGTTTCTTTCAGTTATAGACACATCTATCTTTTTAGTTGCAAAGCTCCTTGAAAGCAGAAATCATGTCCTTCTAATACTTGTACTCTGGATGGTAGCACAGAGACTCAATATTTGTTGAATGGGGGAACAAATAAATAATTCACAGATGAAAGCTCCAAAATCTTTATCTGTTGTTTCATTATAGTATAGAATCCCAAAACAAACTTTTTCCATACTTATTTCCCAAAACTCCTCAATACAAACTTTTCCTTCTACCTGGAGCAGAGCGAGCGGGACACTGGCCTTCAGGTTCCCACCTCCCGGCATTTAACAATGCTATTGGCCTGGCCCTCAAACCCTTGTAAATTTGCAAATGGCAGTTCAAAATTCCAAGACCTACTTCAACTCTAATTCCTTTATTTTTTCTTCCTAGACTGTGTCCACAGCTTTCATCTCTAAAATAGAGGCCTGGTGCATGAAATTCATGCACAGGGGCAGGGGTCCCTCAGCCTGGCCTGCACCCTCTCCAATCTGGGAACCCTTGGGAGATGTCTGACTGCCCGATCCTTTGTGGGATCAGGCCTAAACCAGCAGTCATACATCCCTCTCACAATCCAGGATCGCTGGCTCCTAACCACTCACCTGCCTACCTGCCTGATCACCCCTAACCACTCTGCCTGCCTTCCTGATCACCCTTAACCCCTGTCTGACTGCCTGATTGCCCCTAATCACCCCCCCTGCCAACTTGATTGCTCCTAACCACACTCCACTCCCGGACTGATTCCCCCTAACTGCCCCCCTGCTGGCATGATTGCACCTAACCACCTCTGCCTTGGACCCCACCACCATGGCTTTGTCCAGAAGGAGGACCGGATAACTGGAAGATGTCAGGTTGACCTGGTCTAATTAGCATATTACCCTTTTATTTGTATAGATGCCTACTGTACTTGTGTTCTGAAATATCCACATGCTACTTAATCATATGTTGAAATATTTGCATTTAACTTGCTTTTTCTGGGAGCCTTCTCTGTGTTCCAAAGAGCAACCCTCCTTTTTAGGAAATAAGAGAGAGTAAGAATGTCTAAGGGAAGTACAGCTAATATAAGAGAAACCCAGGAATGAAACACTTTAAGATGATGCCAAGGGTGGGAACTTAGAAAACTGGGTAAAATAAAAAAGAAACAGAAACCCAAATAAAAGGTCAATGAGACATCCTGCTCAGCTACCACAATCTTTTTCTATTTGCTGCCATCACAGCTTTATTTGGCCCCCATCCCCACTTTTCTTTGTCTTTATTTTTTTTACATTTATCTTTATTGTTGAATGTATTACAGATACCCTCATTTTTCCCCCAATGATTCCCTCCACCCCACTCTTCATTGCACTATTATCTATCCATGGGTTATGCATACATCTTTCTTTTATAATATACTATAGGCCCAGTACACGTATTCGTGCACTGATGGGGTCCCTCAGCCTGGCCTGTGGGGATTGGGCTGAAACGAACTCTCTGACATTCCCTGAGGGGTCCCAGATTGCAAGAGGGCAGTTCTCAGAATTGGGCTCCATCATCTCTGGGTCCAGGGTGTGGGTGAAACAGATTCAGAGCTGACAGTTCCCCAGCAGCAACCTAAACCATGGCCAATTCTGTGAGGAATGGGGCTCTCTCCTCTACTGGTTGGAATGTCTACCCCCTGGTGGTCATTGCACATAATAGTTAACAGGCGAATGGTAGAACAGTCGGATGGTCACTTAGGCTTTTATAGATAGATATAGAATATAGATATAGATATAGATATAGATATAGATATAGATATAGATATATAGATAGATTTTTATTTGATTTTTGAGAGAGAAGAAGGGAGAGGGAGAAAGAGAAACATGATGTGAGAGTGAAACATCAATCAGTTACCTCCCACACATGCCCTGACCAGGGATTGAACCTCGACCCAGGCCTGGGCCCTAACCCAGAATCAATCCTGTAATTTTTCCATGTATGTCAGTGATACTCAAACCAAGTGACTCACACTGGTTAGGGCTTTTTGGTTTTCTTTAGAGAAAGAATATATATATATATGAGCAGGTGAGTGGGGCACCAGACCAATTCAGGGCACCAGTAGCCGTCATTGGGGCGAGCTTATGGTGGTTACTGAAAATTCTTTGCTCCCACACACCGCAGTTCCACCCAGTGCTTGCACCCGCTGCTGGCGATGGCCCCACTCACACCCACTGCCAATGCTGGCCCCGCTGGCACACGCAGCTGGCGCCTGGCACCAGTCCCAATCGCTTGACGCTATCAGCAGGTGTGAGCAGCCGCTGCTGGCCCCGATTGCCCCTGAGGACTTCTCCACCTCCCCCTGCTCCTGAGGGGCAATTGGGGCAGCAGCGGCTGCTCACATCTACTGACTACGCCGGCCCCACTTGCACCCGCTGCTGGCACCAGCCCCAATTGCTCTGTGCTGTCAGTGGGTGCAAGCAGGGCTGGTGCCATCAGCATGTGGGAGTGGTGGCAGTGGGAGCAGGGCTGCTTGCAGACAGGGGACTGGAAGCCTCAGCGGGAGGGGCCGGGCAGGGGGCGTGAAAAATGGGCCAAGAGCCATCCCTGTGCCCACTGCAGCCTAGCAGCCCACAGTTCCTTTCAAGGTGCACGAATTCATGCACTGGACCCCTAGCAGTTGATAAAATCTTTGGCTCTGGACTATGCAAAATGAAATCATAGTACCATCAATCAATAGCTTTATGAATAAGCAACTTACTTAGCTAAACATTTTTTGATATGTTAATCAGCCTTTTTAATTGACCAACTTCTTAATGTTAAACTATCTCCTAGGAGAAATACTACTTGGACATAATGTACTTTTTAGCTTATGGTATTGGATTCTGTTGCTAATATTTTATTTAGGGATTTTCACATTTACATTTGTAAATGGGAACTGTCTAGACTTTTCTTATTCTGTACTTGTTCAGTTTTGGTAAGGAGGTAAGACATATAAAACAATTTATGTAATTTCTCTCATTCCCCATCTCCATTAAAAAAAATTCCTGGAAATGTTTTTTTTTAATAAATTAGAGTTTAAAGTTAGGTAAATTTGGTTGTAGCGCTTATGTATTGGTTATCTTAATAGAGAGGAAGGCAAAGTTGGGTGGAGACAGAAAAGAAGTGTGGGACAGTTTTGGCTTCTGATTCTACTTTGTCATGTTCCCCTGGCACTGCCTTTTTTCTCTTTGTCTTTAATTTCCTGCAGTTTGAATATAACCTATGGGTATAAATTTTTGGTGTTTTTTGTTGGGTATTCACCCTGCATGGCATCATGTGAGCTTCTTGGATTCGTGGTTGTTATGTTGACATTAATTTTGGCAATTTCTCAACCATTATGACTTCAGATATTTCTTCTGCCCTGTTTTCTCATAAAGATATGTTACAGATTTTTAAAAGAATACATTTTATTGACTTTTTTTACAGAGAGGAAGGGAAAGGGATAGAGAGTCAGAAACATCGATGGGAGAGAAACATCGATCAGCCCCCTCCCACACACCCCCTACTGTGTGAATTTATATTAATCTTTCTAGGAGGTGACCTATGTTTAATGTGTGTTGTATCTATTGGTACCTGGGGCCTCAAATTCCTATAGGGGTCTTCTTTGTTCCTTCCTTTTGGCTTTGAAGTTTCCCTCTTTACTACTTCTCAAAGACAGTCTGTGCTTTTCAATTTCTTCAGCTGTACCCCATTGCTATTAATACTGGAGGCTTGGTAGTGTAGCAGTAGGGTTTAGGGGCAAAAGATATTCTCATATATTTTAATTAACTCTTAGTCTTATTGAGCATATCTTGGGGGAATGGCTTTCAGAAGGGTTTGATCCTTCTCCAGGAGTAGAGCTTTATTTCTGTCCTGTTCCCTATTGGCATCCCTGGCTGTAACATTCCCAGTCTATTTCATTGACGCACTGTCTGCTCTCTCCTCTGTTGACTATGGATTTTATTTATTTATTTTTCCCTTAGGTGAAAGAGGAAGGATATAGGCTGCTGGAGGGGGGCCGGGCCAAGTTTCCTTCCCTCAGCTGGGAAAAGTCCGTCCTTCCCTCTGGAGACTAGGCCTTTGTTAGGTTTCCCGATGCCTACTCTACGGTACTCTCTCAGCAGTATGAGAGGAGCTTTCTGGAATCCTCTCCCTGAGTACCTAGTAGGATTCCAAAGTGTAAAGCTTGTAAAGTGTGGGGAGCCACGTAGACTATAGCCCCCAGGAGCTTTTCAATTTCCCAATTCTCTGCATTCAGCCTCCAGCAATTCATCAACATTGGTACTAAAATATTCTTACTAGTTTATGGGACCTAGTGTTTTCAGGTCCAGGTAATGAAATCTCAAGAATCAATTTGTCCAGTATTTTTGTTGTGGTGGTAACATCAAGAGTAACAGCTTCCAGTGTCTTTACTTGCCAGAGCTAAAGCTAAGTATCTTCTTTTTATGGTTTTAATCTTTTCAGGTTTTCTATTTCTTCCTGGGTCAATTTTAGACATTTGTATATTTTACAGAATATTGTTCATTTAACTTAGATTTTCAAAATTATTGGCACAAGGTTATTCATAGCATTCTCTTTGTGTGTGCATGTATTCATATAAATCTTTTTATTTCTACTTAAGTTAAAAATGTATAACTGACCTGTGTTTTCTCTCATTTGTCAATAGATTTTTCATTATTTAATTTTTTAAAAATATATTTTGATTTTTTTACAGAGAGGAAGGGAGAGGAATAGAGAGTTAGAAACATCGATAAGGGAGAAACATCGATCAGACGCCTCCTGCACACCCGCTACTGGGGATGTGCCCGCACCCAAGATACATGCCCTTGACCGGAATCGAACCTGGGACCCTTCAGTCCTCAGGCCTACGCTCTATCCACTGAGCCAAACTGGTTAGGGCTCATTATTTTATTATATGTATACTATTATATTTTATTATATGTATGTATTATATTAATTTCTACTTATCTTCCCTCTGTTTGTTTAGCTTATTGTAATTTACTTAATATTTAAATGTTTTAGTCTCACATTTCTTCGGGAAGAAAACTGCATAGACAATACCTTTCTCACAGAGCTGTTTATAAGAAAATGCACTTCTGATAAAGTATAAGTAATGCACAAATAGAAGATGATATGACTACCTATTGCCAACACACAATACTTTTCACATCAGACACCTTCATTTTGGATGCTTTCATAATTTAGCTCATGCACTATACTAGCCATTTCTCACCAACTTAGCATTCGGCCAATTTAATGAGGGGTGTGGTCTGCTGAGAGTACACTTAAAAGCAAAGTCATAGCGTATTCCTTTCATGTAAAAGTGATCCAAGGCTAAGATAGTTACAAAAAAAAAAAAAAAGAAAAGTCTTTCAATTGTTTCAAGCCAGGCTGCAGACCTCCTATAAATTTCTTTGGCATTAACTTGCAAAGTTAATGAAACACCACTTGGCATTTCCCAATAAAGACCCAGCGAAGATAAACATCTGCTTTTTTCAAAAATCAGCTTAACCCTGTTTTGCTATTTTTGGCTATCCAAAAATAATGACACAGTCAAAGAGTCACCTGCATCAGCTCCTCCACTGTGAGATGTGGGTTCTCTTCCAGACAATCACGAAGGTGCTGGAGAAGAGCCAGGAAGCTAGAGAAGAGAATGTATCCCAAGTCCACTCCAGGAGCACCCTTGAAGCACAGCACACACCAAAAACTTACCTATGAAAGTGCACTTCTTTCTCCATTTAGTTCTACTCCTAATGTTGGCTAGATCTGCCTTCCAAATCACAATCTAAGTCCTAAATCAGGGGTCAACGTGTAGGTTGGAGGGACTGTAGAAGGTTTAGACAAGAGGCCCGCAAACCAGTGAATTTCAACCTTTTCCATCTCACGGCACACATAAGCTAATGACTAAATTTCTACGGCACACCAAAAAATACATTTTTTGCTGATCTGACCAAAAACAGGTATAATTGTGTTGTATTTGCGCTGGACAGCTATTGTGTTGGCAGTAGTCATTTTTTTTTTTTTAATTTGACAATCTAAGAGAAAAGAGGTCAGTGCTGCTGGCTAAATAGTCAGTTATTGCATATCGCAAAAATTATTGAGGCACACTAGTGTGGCCACTACAAGCACACTGGTTGAAAAATCACTGAGAACCGATTCACATAAGTAGTTGTTAAAACTGAAACTCCCTTAATCCACCAAATCAACCATTCCTCTAGATTTCCTCTATAACATAGAAGCCAATGGCCATGTCAGACTGAAGGGTCTTGGCCAGTGGGTATTTCTGCAGGTTACCTCTATTTCTGCCTCCTCTAACTGAGCTACGTCCTCATTGAGTTCGTGCCCTAAACTGTGCATGCCAGTTTTACTTGTTAGTAACTTTTTATCATTTAATTAAATATTCAGAAGCTGAAAAGATGAGTGTGAACAAAAAGAAAATTAAGTTGAATGAAAATCAAATTTTAAAAACCAGCCATCATATTAGATGTGAGCAAGATAACTGTGAAACTTTCCAGCAAAGCAGTTAACTACTTTTTTACATCAGCAGAGAAAGCTCTACTGAGAATTCTATACTCAGATTACTTTGTGTTTTTAATTCACTCCATTACATTAATTTAAAAAACCTTTAAGAGGAAACCATAAATGATAATGAGCTTTATGCAAGAAAAATGCAGTGAGATATAAACCATGGGACTCTTAAAATAACGTCAACAAACAAAACTCTTGATCCAACATTAAAAGACTAGAGAATAAAAAATTAATTATATATTGTACTGTGTGTGTGTGTATGTGTATATAAAATTGTTAATAGTCCCATGTTTCATTCAATTTTTTGGTTAACAGATCCTGGTTATACCAGACATAAAGGATTCTATGTAGTTTCCCTGAGCAGATTAAAAGGTACTGCTCACAATTTCCTATTCATTTTTACTTTTTTTCATTATATTTAACTTATCAAGCACCTTCTCATATTTTCTTATTAAGTCTCACCATAGACTTGTAGAGATTATATTTTCATGTTTAAAGGAGGAAACTGAAAATCAACGATGCCAGGATTCAAATGCATAATCACTGCCCTAAACAGTATTTTCCAATTAATGTAAAATCACTTCAGTAACAAGCAAGGTCCATTTTCAACGAGAGAGTGGAATAGACATTAAGGCATTATTTAAGGGTTAGTTTTTCTTATTGGTTGAATTTGTACCCCCCAAAAGATATGGTGAAATCCTAATTGGGGATATCCCTCACTCCAAGACCTCAGAAAAGGTGACTTTAGTTGAATGTAATGTCACTACAGAGGCAGTCAAGTTGCAATGAAGTTATTAAGGTGAGCCCTAATCCAATGTGACTGGTGTCCTTATAAAAGATGTGAATCAGACACAGGGACAGATATGCACAGAGGAAGGTAATGTGAAGACATTGGGAGAAAAGGAAAAGATAGCCATGTGACTGGAGCGATGCATATACAAGCCATGGCTCACCAGAGCCTGCCAGGGAACACCAGAAGCTAGAGGCAGGGAAGAATTCTCCCCTAGACTCATCAGAGAGACCACAGCCTAAGCTGACCTTGATTTCGGCCTTCTGGCCTCCAGAACTGTGAGGCAATAAATGTCTGTAGTTTTAAGTCAACCTGTTTGTGGTAAATTGTTGCTGCTACCCTAAGAACCAA
Organism: Myotis davidii; assembly: GCF_000327345.1. NCBI lineage: Eukaryota > Metazoa > Chordata > Mammalia > Chiroptera > Vespertilionidae > Myotis > Myotis davidii. Next base: position 1,216,621 of record NW_006296540.1, read on the forward strand.
ATACAATGCTGTTTTGTGAAAGCTTCTATGGAGTGGGAATGGGTGTGGGTGTGTATTCTGGGTCACAATGTAAATTTAATTCCTACTGTGGATTGTGGTCAAAAGGTTTGTAAAACAGTATTCCATAACCCAGGCAAATCTGTTACTGAAATCTATCTGGGCAATCCCCTAAAAGAGAAGGCAGGCAAAAAGGAAAAAAACAAAAACAAAACCACTCCAGATAAAGAAGAAGAGAGGTGTAGTGTTTGAGGTGGGGATGGAGTTTTCCTGAGAAGATGGGTAGAAAGAGCAGCATGATTAAATGGAGTAGCTGGCAACTGGGTAATATACTGTGTGAGAATAACCATGTGTCCCTTGCAAGAGAAAACAAAACTAGCCGTTTTTGGCAGGTCTTTGGGGAAAGGTTTTAGCCAATCCACTTTGCATAAGTAGAAATGATTTAACCTAGCCAAAGCTTCAAAAGAAGCTATGTGAGGCGTGTTAATGATACTGGTCACTCCTTCCAGACAGGGAGAAAATCAGAGTAATGGAAAAGCAGACCTTAAGGGACCCATGCACTCTTGACAACAGACGGCGGAAGACTGCTTAATATTCTTACACAATTAAACTGATTCCCTGTAAGCTTCCTTCACATGCCATAAACAAGATCTCTGTATTCCTTAGAAATTAACTTTTAACATCTGGGCAAATGTATTGCTTAATGCCCAAATCCCAAAAAACCCAGTTTTGTGTTGTTGTGTTTTTTTTTTACATATGCCAAACCAAAAAGCATTTTGTAGACAGTTTTAGCCTTGCTTATGTCATGCATATTGTGACAGCTAAGTGGCACACAATTTCTATAATGTAGTCTCACACTATCATTGACTGAGAAAAGCTGCATTATTACCATATCTCATTTATTTATACAAGTGTGTAGCCAATGAAAGTGTCAAAGATGAAACCTAATGGCTTATTCTGTTACTGAGAACAAAATGGGGAGATGGGGAATCCTGGCATGATTTCCTCAGGAGTTGCTTTCTCATGTAATCGCAGGACTTGCCATGTGGTCCCCTGGCTATTCACACCGAGCTAGAAGAGACAGCTGATTCCCAACACACTTAAATACCCAACACCCACTGGCAAGAACCTACTCCCTGGTGCTACCGACATATACACTGGATCTCCCATTTCCAGCTCACATAAGCAAGCAGATGGGCTTTTAAGTTCTTTTTTATACATTTTTATTGATTTCACAGAGGAAGGGAGACAACACACTTCAATACCCAACACCCACTGGCAAGAAACTACTCCTGGTGCTACCTACATATACACTGGATCTTCCATTTCCAGCTCAGATAAGCAAGCAGATGGACTTTTAAGTTCTTTTTTATACATTTTTATTAATTTCAGAGAGGAAGGGAGAGGGGTAGAGCGATAGAAACACCAATGATGAGAGAGAGTCATTGATTGGCTGCCTCTTGCCCGCCCCCTACTGGTGGTGGTGGTGTGGGGGATCGAGCCTGCAACCCAGGCATGTGTCCTTGGCTGGAATCGAACCTGGGGCCCTTTAGTCCACAGGCCAGCGCTCTATCCACTGGGCCAAACCAGCTAGGGGTGGACTTTTAAATTCTGTCCCTCTAGCTCACGTGATAGGCCAGGAGAGAAGATAGTAAGGTAGCAGAGAAAGAAGGGAGATGATGCTTTCAATAAATCAAACTTTAACGTGCAGTAGCTCCATGCCTCTGGTTCCGCAGATTAATGATCAGACTCCTTTCAATGAGTTTCTGAGGATTTAAGGAGATAGATGGTAGCTGAAATGCCTGGTTCACAGGTGTGCTCCAGTCCCCTCAGATTTCAACCTGCACTTGTACCTGAGGGAAGCTGTCGCCCACTCCTTCCATTAACATGTACAGCGTCCAAAACATGCGGGGGACCGAGTGGGTGCCAGGGTGGGATGGTGTGAGGGAGGGAGATAAGGAAGGACACAAGGGTAAAAGAGCTAGTTTCCTGCAGCTGGACAGGCTCAACCCCAAAAAGTAGAGACCCGAGGCACCCAGATGAGTATACACGACAGTAACATGGGTTCAGTATGTTCACAGGAGAAGCAAGGAGTCAAGAATGCCCAAGGAAGAGAACAAAGAAGGTGAAACTGAATATGGCCCATAAGGATGCAAAGTAGGGAAGAGAAAAAGGCACTGGGGAGATAACATCTTGGTAGAAAGCAAGAAACGTGCTGAAATGTAGTAAGGCTAAAACTCAGGACTCTGGGTAGACAAAGGTCAAAGATAAATATGCTATGAAAGACCTGGGACAAATTGCATACAGTCTTGTTTTAGAAGTTCTTATGAGCAAAAAGGTACCCATGTACAGAAGGGAACTGATAGTCAATACGACGGGCAGCCATGTTTCCACAAATAAAATATTTATGGAACACCCACTGTGTGATAGGGGCAGCTCCAAGTGCTGAATACTGTCAATACCATCAAACAAGTCAAGTGTATTTGAACTCTAATTCTTTCAGCTTCACAGAAAGACAAAACAAGAAATTGTAAAGGATGAAAAGAATACATTGAGGGAAATTATAGAAAAAAAATTTAGTACTCCTGAAAATATTTTAACTGATAGTATTAAGTTGTAAAAAATATTATGTATACCACTCTCAATTAAATTAGAAAGGGTGTGGGGTTCATTCATTCACTAGCCAACATTCAACACCTACTGTTGAATATTGTGTGACAGGCTTCTTCTAGTCCAGCCGCGCCAACAAGTGGTCCGCGGACCACTGGTGGTCCATGAGGTCCAATAGATTGGCGACCGCTGTTCTATTCAATGGGCATGGCAAAAAATAAAACAGACAAACATCGCCGCCTTACTGGGAGCGGAATCCTAGGGGCATAGTTAATGTTTACTTAATTTAAAAAGTTAGGCAAAAGTAGGAAAACTCTTACCCCTTTAAAAGATTACAAAAGCCTTCATCTGTATAGGTAGGTAAAAATACTCTATGGCACATATACTAAGGTACATAAATGATTGTTTTCTATTAATTGTGGACTGTCAAAGAAACTCTGGAAAGATTGTACATATAATTTAAAAATGAGTTTTCTGCTCTAACTCTTGTTATATGTAGATCACTTTTTAAAAAATATATTTTTACTGATTGAACGAGAAAGGGAAGGACGGAGAGAGAAAGGAAGGAAGGAAGGAAGGAATAATAAGAGGGAGGGAGAGAAAGAGAGAGAGAGAAACACCCATAATGACAAATAACCACTGATTGGCTGCCTCCTGCATGCCTCCAACTAGGGATTGAGCCCGCAATCCAGGCTTGTGCCCTTGACCTTAATTGATCCCTGGACCCTTCAGTCCACAGGCTGACACTCTATTCACTAAGCCAAATCAGCTAGGGCATTTGTAGATCATATGATAAAAGTTTAAACTTTTATAATCTGTTGGTGACTTAATTATACTATAATGTCTCCTAAATAAACCTTATTTGTCGATGTTATTTTTTCATTGAGTGATTTATTGAGCAACTCCTAAGTGTGCGATGCTAGTGCGTGTCTAGGGATGAGAAGAAATAGAATGTGGACTCCTACCCTTAACAGGTTTATCATTTCTTGTGAGGATGAGGGGATGAATAAAACATATACATCTGAAACAACTGGGAAGCATTCCAGAGCAATTCTTGAGATATTGTAAGATAAACGAGTCAGTAGCCTGTAAAATGCATGTGTTAGTGACAATGGCAAGTGGAAAACTCTTCACCAGAAGTTAGGTAACTTTTTTCAGCCCTGGATGTTGTGGCTCCATTGGCTGAGTTTGAAACCTGGTCAGGGCACATGCCCAGGTTGCAGGCTCCATCCCCTGTAGGGGGTGTACAGGAGGCAGGGATTCAATGTTCTACTCTCACAGGGATCTCTCTCTTTCTCTCTCCCTCTCCCTTCCTCTTTCTCTAAAAATCAATTTAAAAAATAATAAAGAAAATTTATCCTGCCTCTTAAGAAAATACCAGCTTTCAAGTGAAGCCTTTCATGCCATTCTGTTTAATGATGCTTCTCACTAACAACCAGTCAGTAGATTAGGCCTGGGAAAAACACCACTCTTTGTAATTAATTAATCCATTAATTACACTGTCAATTATTGTGAGTAAGGAGCAAATTCAACATTATTTTCAATACCGATTGTTTCAGAAATCAAAACTACAAAACATCCCATCCTCTCCCGTTATCAAAGCCAAGCACAAGCTGTGCTTATCCCCAATGAGATGTCGGCCGTTGATCTATGATGCCTCACCCTTGAAAGACTGGGATGCGGGTGTTACTGCTGATGAGAACATATGGTTTGGGTGGTTTGGCAGGCAGACTCCTGGCAGAAGAGTCTCAGAACATCAGCAGATGCTGCCATCGCACAGACATCCAAATGGTGGCATAATTGCCGCTGCTGCTTTGACACCACATGTTTCACTGTGATGACAGCAATGCCTTTTCCCGAGAGGCTGGTGGCACAACAGAACCCCTTCCTATTTCCCACAGACAGACACACAGGAGTGTGGACGCGTGCATACATACACACACATACACACACACAGGCATGTGTGCATGCGTATGCACACAGGTACACACAAAATTAGGTGAGGTCTGCCTTCCACAGGTCCTTCATCCATCTCCAGGGGTGTGAAGCCAGCTAGAAAGGGAACATCAACTGGAGAACTATTTTGTTCTTTGCTTACAAAATGGATCCTTGGGTTCCAATCAGAAAACAGGAAGTCGCCACCAATCTTTCACCAAACTCATAATCAGAGAAAAGATGGCCTGTTGGCAACTTAGAGATAGGTTCGGAGTCCCCTGGTCTCCCTACTGGCCTGCGGCACCGACAGATCCTAACAGCTCCTGTCACAAATTGCTCAGATCCATCTTCATCAGACTCATTCAGTTGGTCAGCAAATGTTTACTGATCGCCTGCTATGGATCAGGAGGGGAGGGGACTGCAAGAGCCACAGCCTCCAAAGAGATGAGAGGTTGGATGCTGGGGAGCATTCTCCTCCCCTAACTACCTAGTTGCTTTCAGTCATTCATTCCACCTTTACTGAACAGTGACAGTCTGGAAACACAGTACCAAACAAGACAGACATGGTGCCTGACTCTAGCAAAGGAGTCGGCAAGATAAACTAGGGAATGTGGTGTGTTCATGCTACAGTAAGTGATGGGCTGGTTTAGAGGCCCTGGGAGTAAGGAGGCAGCACACTGAGTCCCCAGGACTAATTGGAGTTAGCCAGGGGTTAGGGAGTGCAGCCAAGGCAAAGGAAGCAGACTTCCTGTCAGACAGAAATTTGTTCTGGGTCATCAAATGCTCCAAACATTAGCTCTTCAGCTGTTAAAAGGGAAAATGGTAATACTAAATGAGAAAATGTGTTGTAAAGAACTTAGGACTAAAAAAACTGATAGCCATATTATCATTACTATTGTTGTTGTTTTTGTTGTTGCTGTTGTTATTATTAATTGTGTGTGATGCTTGGAGGTAAGAAAATATAGAACATTCTGGAAATTTAACCTGGCTCAATTTGGCTGGAATATAATATGTATTTGTGTGTGTGTGTGTGTGTGTGAGAGAGAGAGAGAGAGAGAGAGAGAGAGAGAGAGAGAACAGAGAGAACAGAGAGAAGAGTACAGAGAAGAGTACAGAAAAGAGAGGGGAGAGGGAGAGGGAGAGGGAGAGG
>NW_006296540.1:1222424-1226691 GCF_000327345.1 Myotis davidii
GAGTGGGAGAGGGAGAGGGAGAAAGGAATGGAGACTAGAGGGGGTGTCTGAGTTACTTCCACCTTGAGCATGATGTTGAATGCTAATGAACAGCCACAACTGAGTCCAATCAACCGTCATCACTCCACTGGATAGGAATATAACTTCTGTATATTGTGGATTCCTCATCTCTGAAAAGAGCATGAAGATACCTGTCCTGTCTATCTCAAAGAACTGCTGCTGTTAATGGATCCCATTCTGAACTCTCAGGTGCCAAGTAAAACTCAGAAAGGACAGGTAAAAGTATGAGGAAGGAGAGCCACTGTCATGCTAATTTAGATAAATCTCCAAGTTGGAGTGAGTAACTGATCTAAAAGCACAAAACTGCCAAGGCGTCTGTTTTGAGGTGTCAAACATTTGCAAAGTCCACATTCGTCATTCACTGAAGGAAAGGTAGACAAATTAATGAGCTGACAGAATACAGATCTAAACCATATACACGTAATAAGAACTCACAATAAAGCATGCAAATTGTCTTCCCAGGGCACATGAGCTAAGTTACTCTGAAGGAGTGAGGGGAGAAATTACACACCTGGATCTCTTACAAAGCACGGATCCAGGAACTAAGATGTCAGGATAAAAACTGTCTTCCAACAGCCTTGGAGTTGGCCAAAGCTTGTGGACGATTCTCTCTGATTCCACTTTTCAGTCTAAACAGAAATTAAAAGAATGAGGGCCCACACAACCTGGGAATAACTGGGCTAGAAAAAATTATGGGGGACAGAGGTGTTAGGGATTTATACTCATATGCAAGGCTGCAGGAACACACTGATCCCCTGAAGGGACAGACTGGAGCAGGGGTGGGCAAACTTTTTGACTCGAGGGCCACAATGGGTTCTTAAACTGGACCGGAGGGCCGGAACAAAAGCATGGATGGAGTGTTTGTGTGAACGAATATAAATTCAAAGTAAACATCATTACATAAAAGGGTACGGTCTTTTTTTTTTTTAGTTTTATTCATTTCAAATGGGCCGGAACCGGCCCTTGGGCCGTAGTTTGCCCACGGCTGGACTAGAGTCTGACTACTCTTGAGTCAAGAACTGCTCAAGGTGCAGGAGGAGCTCAGGGGCAGCTTGGTAGAGCTGGAAAGAACACAAGACGTTGCCTCACACAGACAAACCTAGAATTCAAATCTGCTGAGTTCTACCTCTTCTCAGTTATGCAGACTTATGTCAATTACTTAGCTCTCTGGTGTTGTTTTTGAATATTAAGTAGGTCATATGTCTGTGTTGAATGCATAGTAGAGGATTTAATGGAGTCATTATAAAGATTGACAAACAAACAAACAAAAGATGGTTTCGATGGCTCACCCTTGACCACAGGCTGAACTCTAAAGGATCATTTCTCATTCAAGAGACTCTATGCCAGAGTCTAGCCCTGACTTGTAGGATTTCAGTACTTCCACAACACGTACTAGGCTTTCCATGGCCATGCCTCTGCTCACTCTGCTCCCCTCCTAGGAGGCTTTTCCCACCTCATCTGTCCTCCCAGTGCCTTCCCATCCCTCAAGGTCCTGCATTGGCGCCACCTGCTCCTGCAAGCCATCTTAAGTACTCTTCACTTCTTCCTCTGAAATGTCGTTAGTCCTCCCCAGGTGGTTCACACCAAGACTCTGCAGAATCTCAGGGCAGAGGAGGAAGCACTGGTTCTAGCAGCATAGCAGCACTCTGAGCCATCAGTGACGGCCCGCAGGCGGTGATGCGCAATCCCTGCGCTTCCTTGACACAGGTGACACCTGATGCCCCTTCCAAAGGTGAAGGAGAGTAGGTTTGGGCTGGGCTCCCACAGATGGCCATGGATGGTGCTCGCCATGCTCTCCACATTTGGCTTTGCTCCTTTGATGCTAGTCTTGGAAACTCTTGGTCTGAAGAAGAAAGCTTCTGCATCTTCCTCTAGTCCCTTTCTGATGTATTAATATGGCATAAACTCTGCCCAGCTACACCAGAAACCTCCACTTTTTATTCTCAGGAGCCTTTTCTTCTAACAAAAGCTAGCTCCGGAGATAAAAAACAAATATTCTTTGCTTTTAAAACTGTCAAATGTAAACTTCAAAAGCCTATTTTGGAAGTGAAAAAAAAATGTTAGCCTCATTTTTTCTTTGCTTTTCTGTGGACATGCCTCCTGCTTAGTGTTCTCGCTGCCTAGGCTATCCATCATTCTGCATAAGGAAACGTGAAGACCACCAACTGACTAGCAAGCCAGATGTAAGCAGTATGGAGAAGGAAACCTCAACGTTTAACATCTCACAGTGTTACACTGCTTGAATACCATAGTATTTAAGAGAATATGCACTGGAAACAAACAGACCTCACATTTACTCTGACACTAATACAGATGTGATGGCAGGCAATTAACTTGCCTGTGCTGATTTCATCATCAATAAAAGAGAAAAGTAATAGTACTCATTTCTAACTGCTACTGTGAAGTTATGTTATAAATCACAAATTGTATAAAGTGCTTCCTTCACCCAGAATATGTCACATCCATAGCACTCAATAGAAGTGTAGTTTTATTATGCACCAGGCATTTGACAACTGAGTCGGTTCTGGCCTTACAGTATGTCTAATATCATTAGTCTTTATTATTTAAATCTATTTTTATTTCACTTTCCATGCATGTAAGTCTTCTCTTCCTAGCTAGATTTTAAAGTTAATCCACTATTTTCTCAACTGTAAAAGAGGAAAATGAATAATTTGCCTCCCAAAGTTACAAGCATTAATAGGGGTTGTAAGCATTAATAGTTCTTAGTTTGACTCTAGGACAGAGAACAGTAGTCATTACTGTTATATCCCTTATGGGCAAAAACTAAGTACCCAATAAACTCATCTCTGAGCTTGGATCCAGGTGGCAGAGGAGACACTGTCAGTACCCTGCTGATATCCCAGGGACTCCGCCATTTCCGGGTGCTCTGGAGGACTTCCCACAGCATCTCTGGGTCTGAGGGTTGGCTTTTTTTCTGGAGCTAGAGCCATTCTGCCCCCTCATAGTACGCTGAGTGCCAGGAAATTAATTTCCCCCACCCCTCAGCAGCTCCCAAGCAATGACTGAATGCATGACACTGTAATACTTCAGCTCTCTCACCCCTTAGACAGAATCCTTCTGAAATGTCTTTTATACCATTTCCCAGAGTTTCTCCTCAGAATCAGTCTCAGTTATTCAATGTGGTAATAATATGTCCATTGGCCAGCAGCACTCTCTGCTTACCCCAAACAACCTCCCTAAATTCCAATTCTGGGAACCCCGACCTAAGGTAGTTGCAGCACATGCCCATCCACAGACGAGTGGATAGAAACACTGTGGTACATATATATAATGGAATGTCATTCAACCATAAACAATAATTACTAGTAAATCTTACCATTTGTGACTGGAGGGTAGTGTGCTAAGTGAAATAAGTCAGGCAGAGAAAGACAACTGCCATGTGCTTTCACTTACATGTGGACCCTAAAGAACAGAATAAATGAACAAACAACATTGAAACAGAATCATAGACACAGAGAGCAGACTGGTGGTTGCCACAGGGAAGGGTGGTTGGGGAACTGAGTGAAAGAGGTGGAGGGATTAAGAAGCACAAACTGGAAGTTACAAAATAATCATGGGGATGCAAAGTTCAGCATAGGGAATATAGTCAATAACATGTGATAACTATGTATGGTGCCAGTGGGGACTGGAAATATGGGGGGGGGAGGTGAGGAGGGGGACACTTGGTAAAGTCTATGAAAAACTAACCACCATCAGTGATTTTCAGCCTTTTCATTTCATGGCACATATAAACTAATTATTAAAACTCTGTGGTAAACCAAAATATATATTTTTGAAATCTGATTTAAAAAACAGGTATGGGAGAACATATTTGCTAATGTTATCACTGATAAGGGTTTAATCTCCAACATTTATAGGGAACTCATACAATTTAACAAAACAATCCAATCAAAAAATGGACAAAGGACCTAAATAGACACTTTTCAAAAGAGGACATTCAGAAAGCCAAGAGACATATGAAAACATGCTCAAACTCACTAACCATCCGAGAGATGCAAATCATAACAATTATGTGGTACCATCCCACATTTATCAGAGTTGCTATCATCAACAAATCAGCAAACGACAATTGCTAGAGAGGACGCAGTCAAAAAAGGAACCCTCTTGCACTGCTGGTGGGAATGCAGACTGGTACAGCCACTGTGGAAAACAGTATGGTATTTATTCAAAAAATTAAATGGCAGAG
>NW_006296540.1:1226724-1230709 GCF_000327345.1 Myotis davidii
GCAAACTGCAGCGGGAAGGCCAGGGAGGGTTGTGGGATGGGGGTAAGATATCAACCAAAGGACTTATATGCAGGTATAATTTTAGTTGATTTACCAAAAAAAAAAAAATAGTAATTACCAACCCTTTTTGTTCCAAGGTGACTTTTTAAAAATTCTTTACCGTTGAAAGTATTACATGTTGCCTTTTTCCCCCATTGACCTCTCCCAGCCTGCTCCAGCCCCCAGCACAGGCCCTTACCTCCCTACTCTCTGTGTCCATTGGTTACGCTTATATGCATACAAGTCCTTTGGTCAATTTCTTACCCCCGCCATCCCACCCTCCCCGTGCCTTCCATCTGAGGTTTGACAGTCTGTTCGATGCTTCTATATTTCTGAATCTACTTTTGTTCATCATTTTAATCCACAAATGAGCGAGATCATGTGATATTTATCTTTCTCAGTCTGGCTTATTTCACTTAGCATGATGCTCTCCAAAAAAATAGTGATAGTGATTACCTACTCTTTTTGCTCCAAAGTGACTTTTTAAAACAGCAGGTGCCTATATTTGTATCTACCAGTAAGGATTTCTAATACCAAAAATTAACCAATCAGAAGCAACCTTATCATGTGATGTAACTGATATGATGCAACTCTATTATATGAACTATATTATTTATGGTTCAAGACAGGGTATTCACATTGAGGCTATTGTTGTGTTGGCTGTTGTCATTTTTTAATTTGACAATTTAAGGGAAAAGAGGTCAGTGCCCTTGACTAAACAGTCAGGTATTGCATGTTTTAAAAATTCTTGTGGCATGCCAGTTAAAAATCGCTGCACTAGCCTGTATTGCCGAAACCAATGCAAGATAATATTGGAAGTAAACTGTAACTGAATATTTTTTAAAAATGTAACAGAAGCACCCACATACATTGCTTCATTGCTCATTGAGCTTCCACGGGGATGTAATATACTTACTTACTTATTTCTAATATGGTGATGCTAATGAACAAGGTGGTTTAGTAAAAAGGGTCTAAGTGTTCTGGATTTGGTCATGGTTTTCCTTCAAATAACCGTGTGACTCTGTGCTACATACTGTATGTTTGTGTCACCCAAAATGCCTATGTTGACACCCTAGTCTCCAATGTGATGGTATGTGGAGATGGGGCCTTTGGGAGGTAATCATTGAGGTCCTGCAGGTAGAGCCCTCCAGAAGGAATTATGTTCTCTTACAAGAGACAGGAGAAAGCTGGCTTCTCTCTCCCCCTCCCCCACCAGCCACATGAGGACACAGAGAGAAGACAGCCCTCTAAAAATCAGGAAGAGGACCTTCACCCAAACCCGGCCATTCTCAGACTGCCAGCTTCCAGAGCTGTGAGCAAATGAATCCCTGTTGCTTAAGCCACCCAGTCTATGGTATTTTCTTAAAGCTGCCCAAACTAAGACCTCTTGAGAAATTTCTCAATGCTCTGACTTTTAGCTTTCTTATCTGTAAAAATGGGACTGATAGCAACATCTGTGCCAGGTTGCTATTCTGAGAATAAAATGAGAAATTTCATGCTCTACTATGGCACTTGCAGAGCCTGGCAGGGAGCAGGAAGTTGCACAGACAGGGGTCGTGCCCTGAAGGGGCTCCAGGATAGTGTAGGAGAAGAGACTCCTGCTAAGAAACTGCAACACAAAGCCAAAGCAGCAGATGCATTTGAAGAAGCACAGATAAAGCATAAAGAAAGCCTAGCTCAGGGAAAGGGCATGACCTTCAGCAAAGTTGCCATCTAGTTCAAACAAGGAAAGCAAGTCTGAGACTGCAAAATAGCACTCCCTCTGCGAAGAATTCCTCACAGTTCTCCAGGTGGTTATGCTCTGAACCCCCATGCTATTGTGGACACATTTCTTTTACAGTACTTTTCCCTCACGGCTTTCCATTTGTCTGGAAACCCATCTTCCCTGGAAGTTAATAAGCTTCTCCAGGTCACCACTACTAGGCCCACTTGTTTTATATATGAAACCCCGTCATCCCCCCAGAGGAGACAAACCATAATATCTGATACACAATAATAAGTCCTAAATAAATATTGTTGAAACATAGCCCAATTTTCTATCTTTCCAGGTCTAAACTTATTATTATTTTTTTGTTAATCCATACCCAAAGATTTTTTTCCCTGTTGATTTTCAGAGAGTGAGAGGAAGAGAGAGAAACACCAATGTGAGAGAGACACATCGTTGGGTTGTCTCCCGCACATGCCCTGACCCTGGCTGGGGATCGAGCCTGCAACTGAGGTACATGCCCTTGACTGGGAATTGAAGCCTTAAGTCCATGGGCTAACACTCTAACCACTGAGCAACTGGCTAGGGTGCCACATCTAACTTTAGAAAGATTATGGAAGAAATTATGGCAACATCTTCAGTTTTCTGAATATTGCTTCCCCACTATTTCTCTTCCAAGAAATATCTTGAATTCAGGAACTGGGCACCATAAAGTGAGTAAACAAATGGGTGATGAGTTATTATATTCTACCCCCTCGGTGAGGGTCAGGAGATGAAGAGGAAGCTCCCCTGAAGAGTATGTTAAAATGAACTGACTGAGTATTGAGGGGGGAAAGGGAACCAGCATAGCCAGGCTCAGCCACAATGAGAGGGCAGTTCTCCTAAGAACTGGCATTTCCTCCCCTTTCAAAAATCAGATAAATATTCGCTTAGCATAATATTCTCCAGTTCCATCCATGCTGTTGCAAATGGTAAGAATTCCTTTTTTTTTTAACAGCAACATCATATTCCATTGTGTAGATGTACCGCAGTTTTCAAATCCATTCATCTGCTGATGGGCACTTAAGCTGTTTCCAAGTAAGCCATTCAGAAAAAGGTAGATATCACATGATCTCACTCATTTGCGAAATATAATGAACATAAATTAAGGAACAAAAATAGAACCAGAGTCATAGAAGCATCGAACAGACTGTCCAACCTATGAGGGAAGGTGGGGGATGAGAGGGTAAGAGATCAGCAAAGGATTTGTATGCATGCATATGAGCAAAACCAATGGACACAGACAGGGAGGTGAGGGTATGTGCTGGTGGGTGGGAGCAACCCGGGAGAGGTCAATGGGGGGAAAAAGGAGACTTATGTAATACTTTAAACAATAAAGAATTTAAATTAAACAAACAAAAAAAAACACAAATAAATAGTTGTGACATATGCACAACACCATGCTGAAATCATAAACATTTCATTCCTTTATCTGCTTGGAGCCAAGACATCAAAACTATAGTCAGGGCTAATCTACTTCTCTCTACTTCTAAGTGCTACCTCAAATAGCTGACAAAAAGTCCCCACATGAACATTTGTTATACAGAGTAATTCCCTTCACCAGAAAATACTCTTGTACTGTACTGAAAACAAGGACAGCATACCATGGTACTTTACTGACTCGAGAATTACTCTGAGAAGACAGAACTTAAAATAAGCTAATAACACCCAAAGCTACTTCATCAGGAAAAATCCAGAGACATATATTAATCCAACTAAATCAGTGGCTCTCAACCTTGGCTGCACATTAGAATCACCTGGGAATCTTTTTAAAATCCTGATTTCTGGGCCCCATCCTCCAGAAATTCTGTTTCTTTGTTATGGGGTGAGGCCACAACATTAGTAACAAAGAAACAGAATTTCCGGAGGATGAGGCCCAGAAATCAGGATTTTAAAAAGATTCCCAGGTGATTCTAATGTGCAGCCAAGGTTGAGAACCACTGAACTAGAAGAAGATAATCTGCATGAAGACGTTCGTGCTTTCTGGCATCAGCTCCACAGCCGCTCCTACTCTGTGCCACTCCTACTCAGGAGCCCCATCTGTTATGTCAGAGGCTCATCAAGATCCACAGTGTGACTTGGTGGTTGAGCATCGACCCATGAACCAGGAGGTCAAGGTTCAATTCCGGGTCAGGGCACATGCCTGGGGTTGAGGCCTCAATCCCCAGCAGGGGAGCATGCAGGAGGCAGCCAATCAGTGAT
>NW_006296540.1:1232192-1241751 GCF_000327345.1 Myotis davidii
ATCTCTTCAATTTCCTTTCGTTATTTGCTTATCCATGTGTTCTAGTTTTTCTACATTGAACCATGTAATAATCTTGAGCATCTACACTAATAAAAGAGAAAGATGCAAATTGGCCATGCCTTTGTGACGCCCACCAGCCAATGGAGAGTGAGTATGCAAATTAAACCAACGAAGATGGCGAGTTAATTTGTATACACAAGTGCTGAGTGGCCAAGGAGGGGCAGGACTCTTGTGTCATTGCCATGGCGACAACGCAGGTGCTCCACACCGCCCCAGCCGCTCCGGGCCTCTGGGCAGCATAAGGCGGCTCTGGCTGGAGCAAAGGCGGTGCCCGCAGCCAGGGGAAGGAAAGCCCATTCTTGCATGAATCTTCGTGCATCGGGCTTCTAGTAATTTCTAACAGAAAAAATATAGCTGACTGTGCAGTGAAAACAATTGCTACATTAGAGAGAAAATGAGCAGAGAGATAATAAGATGCTAATGGATAAGCTGTCTAAAGTCAGTGGGAGTTTACTACCAGACTCTCCACTGATGGACATTCAGGGTCACCAGCCCGCTTCCTGAGCTATCACTAAACCAGCCATAGTCAAAGACAGTAAAAATGCTGTAATTTAAATGCTTAAAAGATCCCTTCATGAATTCAGGAAGAGATGTCATCAAGAATAAACAGGAAGACTTTGTTGTTGGTGCTGTTTTCTTAGGAGGAAACTACCAGTGAGTGATTTTCAAGTGAAAACATTGAAGCTCAAGGTGCTGGGAGCCCCCACACTGTGCTGTTCAGGCTGGAGCCCAGGGATCCTTTCTCTGCTCTGTCTTCTGGGTGTCTGCAGAAATCTGGGTCACTCAATCACATGGCTGACCCACATTTACAGAAACCCAGCCTTCCCATCCTATTAGGAAAAAAAAAAAGAGCTCCGTGGAAGCAAGTTTTATGAATAACTAAATTTACAGATAAGCCTGTTTTAATTAGCCAGGGAAGAATAACACCATTCCTTCCAGGAAAATAAAAGCCAATACTAATGTTTCTACATTGGCACATCTGTAAACTGCTCCTGGTCTCTTCCACTGCACTGATTAGTCTAATTTAAATTCCCTTTGAATATCATTAATATGCTTTCCCCACTCTTAAATTCTGTTCATCAGAAGGGCAGCGCTTTTGAACCACCAATTTGCGTGGGATGACAGCAATGTGTGATCTCCCAGATGCCTGGTACCCAGTTGCTGTGTCAGCTTCAATTCAGTTTGCTTCAGGTTCTCACAATGATGTGGGGGCAGTGGGGGAGGAATTAGCTTAAATAAGGGGTGAATCAAATTTCTTTCCTGTCATTTCGTAGTCAGAATTATGAGGTACACATATTCCTACTACTTTCCTTTTTCTAGAAATACACCCTCTTAGAAATACAGTTTTGTCATTGAAATGTGCTACGGGAATTCCCCCTTCTGTTTCAGGCAGCAATCCCATACCTTCTTCTTCCCTGATACACAAAAGAAACAGAGGAAGGTATCAAGGCCATTTAGCAGTAATGAGAGTAGGGGCACGCAGATGAGAAAGTGGGGGGTGATCAGTATAAAGCCTTTGGAGATTTTTACAGGAAAATGCCCACCTCTGCACCTTTCCCAAAAATCATTGCTTCAGGGTTAATAGAGCCCCCCACCCCCTTCCCATCACACAAGGAGGGAAGTTGGTATTGAAGATTTAAGTCTGCACACGTTCCTGTGGGGAGGGGAAACCTTTCTGTAAAGCGCATGTGGATTTCTTTGTTAGGATAGAGTGACTCCTGGGAAGTATATCTTACAATCTGTGCGTTCCAGATGAAATAACCAAAGAAATTTGTTGATTCAAATTTATATCTTTGGATCAGCAGGAAAAGGAAAGTGGAGCATGCCAAATTAATCCCACTTTTGTCTCCCTTTGTTTAAATTTAACTTTCCCTTCTCTTTTCTTCTTTCCATTTTTTAAAAAAAATGTGTTTGTTAAACGGGTGGATCAGGAAATTTCTGCACATCTAGCATAGCTGGATGTCAGCAAGGCATTTGACAAAATCTCTACTGAGATCCCAAAGGGCAAGACAGGGAAAATGTGGGCTGAATGACAAGCCAGGGAACAGGGTTTAAGAGGGATTGAATTTCAGAACACACAAGGCAGTGTCAACCTGGAGAGAAGTCTCCGGTGGCTTGCCTCAGGGCTCTGAATTCAGTCTTGTGTCTGACAACATTTTTCCTAATGACTGGGATTAGGTTCTGGACATCTCACCAAATTTTTACATGACTTAAAACCTGACCAGACAACAAATATACTGGATGACAAAGCAAGGCCCCATATGACTTCAATAGACTAGGAAGGTGTTTCTCAAAGTATATCTGCATATCACCTATATAAGAATCATCTGATTTATATCAGATTAGAGGCCTGATGCACAAAAATTCGTGCAAGAGTAGGCCTTCCTTCCCTGGGCTGCCGGCACCAGCTTCCCTCCAGCACCTTGGACCCGGGCTGCTTTGCTCCGGCCGCCACACCAGGCACCTGGGACCTGGACTTCGCTCTGGCCCCAGCTTCGTCCAGAATGATGCCAGGAAGGACGTTTGGTCTAATTAGCATGTTACCCTTTTATTATTATAGATTATTTAAGGTTAATCATCTGGCCCTGGCCTGTATGACTCCGTTGGGCATCCTTCTATGCATCAAAAGGTTGCTGGTTCAATTCTCCGTCAGGACACATGCCTGGGCTCATTCCCTGGTGGAGGGTGTGCAGGAGACAGAAGATCAATGTTGCACCCTTGTGCTCTCACATAAATGTTTCTCTCTTCTCCCTTCCTTTTTCTCTAAAACTCAATAAACTCTATTTAAAATAAAGAAAGAAAAATAAAATCAATCATCTGGTTTAAAATGCAGACGCCTGGCCCACACCAGGTCTGCTGACTCATGGCAGGTACCGTGACCTGAAACAGTAGATCCTGACCTGTAATTTCATGTGTCTGTGAACATCCTTTCTGTTGCGTCCATGAAAAAGCCCTCCAAATGCTTGCTACTTCAAGATCAGCAAAACCGGAAGGAGAAAAGAACGTCTAGAAAGTTTGGTTTTTGTTTGTTTGTTTTTTAGCTCGAGAAAAAAAAAAAAACAAGGAGCATTTTTTAAAAATGAATTCAAGCTGGAGGATGATAGGCATCTAAGTGGCGGCATAAGAATTAAAGCCAAATTACACTCAGGTAGAACGAAGAAATGTTCCAGTTCAACCCTTAGGGGTTCTTCTTGTGAGGCAGGACCCTCCTGCTCTCCCCTCAGTAAATGAAAGGTTTTGTTCCAGGTGCTTTCCTGCGAGTAAGCACCTCAGCAGGTAATTCCATTAGCTTTGTCACTTTAATAACAACCAGGTTTACCAAAGGAAAATGGAAGAAAATATTGAACAAAGGACAATGTAAATATTGCTTGTTCCTGAAAAGGACACTCCAACTTATCGCCATGCTTGTTATTTTTCTATTTTAAATAACAACTCTGAAATCCACTTTTAAAGGCCACTTTAAGACTCATGCAACTTTCAAACTTGAGCAAATTAAAAATACATGTGAAGCCATGTCTTTTTACTGTTAAATACTGGAAGTCGATATTAAAATCTAGAATCAAAGGAAAACACAGGTCTTGCCTCTTAACATAAGCCTGCTGTCTCCTACTGTAATATGCAATTGATTGGAGCCCGAAAGTTCAATTTCTCCTGGATATTCTGCCATTTTATGAGATTTGGCCCACTGAAAGTAACTAATCCTGCAATGAAGACACAACAAAACCTCAGGAAGCAAAAATCCCGCTGAATGAAGACAAATGGAGGAAAAGACAGCATCTCATATTTCCTTCATTCACTTTTAAACTCCTGATACAATCATCTTCTCATATTGAATGTTCAATGTTTCAAAAATATTTCCCTTTAAGGAAAAAAAATGGAATGGGGTACTTAAAAGAGAGATTAATCCATAAATTTCCCAGACTGTTACTGGAATTTGCTGGAAAAAAAATACAATTTTAAAATGGAAAAACATACCATCAATTCATAATTTTTCAGCTAGCTGCCTATCTCCTTGAACAAAAATATATGAGTTTACTTCTTGAGAGTTGGATCAAAGGTGCTTTAAAAAATTAACATCTTTCTTTTATTACTAAAGGGTAGATAAAGCAAGATGTGGCTTTATTCTTGAAACTCACCTCGTTGATTTATGATAACATAAAAGAAATGCCAGTCCCTAAGATCCCATCTTCTCTTTTAACATCGGGGTAATTGAATCATGTTGCATCCCATATGGCTATCGTCTATGCCTATAAAAACACCACAAAAATAGGAGACAGAAAACATACTGGCGGTGGCCAGGTGCTCAGGAGGGAGGGAGATGGCTAGGAGGTTCAGAACCAGATAGAGGTGATAGTTGTACAATACCACGAATGCCCTAACTGCCACTAAATTGAACTCTGGAAATGGTTACTTTTATATTATGAAAGCTTCATCTCAATAAACCAAAAACAGGAAAATTCCATGATTTCCCTAAGGACATCATCCCATCAATAGCTGACAGACAGAGAGCTCAATGGGATTCTAAGGGCATTGAGTGGGAGTCTATATTCTAGCACCCACTCATGGAAATGTGATCTCATACATTTCTCAGCCTATAAAAAAATTGCAGCTGCTAAGCAAAAAAATCAAAGTACCACCAATAGGTTACCTCTCAAAAAGAGCTGGTCTAAGAGTGAAGGGATCTGGGTTGTGCCTCAGCTCTATGATGAGCTAAATTATGCTATCTGTGTATTCTCATCCCTGAAGTATGGGTAATTATACCCCCTGGGCTGGCTTTGAAGATCACATGGCAACACCTCACGTGAGGGATCACAGTCAATATTGTTTATTTTGGGGTCTTCAGGACCAAACTATTCACTCCAGGTGTGAGCAAGAGACACAGTGTCAAAGAACAATCACAAATGGGAATTGTGAAGATAAGAGACATTCTATGTGACTAACGGGTGCATTCTCATTAGTTTTCAAAATAGACCTTGCCCACACATAATCCCTGCAATTATCTTCACAACAGAACCTCACCTTAACATTTTGTTCCTAGTTTCCTTTAATACACCTCTCTCTCTCTCTCTCCCCCTCTTTCTCCCCCCCACACACACAGAAGAATCTGATACAAGATACCATTCCAACCCAAAAACATCATCAAAAAAGAACACAGTCCATCTTGTTTCTCATGGCTACTGCCTCCAAATGTTCTTCCAGTTAATAATCTAATCAGCACATTCAAACTGCCCTCTGACCTCACCTAACCTCACAGCTCCATTCTGGGACATCAGTCTTCCAGGAACTGTTCTGATACCTAATTGACCTTCTTCCTTCCCTATATGGTTAGAACTAAGAAGTCCATATTCTTCTACTCCCAAGATCCTATTCTGACCATTTTAGTAATCCCAAAAGAACGACAAACATAAAATACAAACCCTATTGAAAAGTTTGAGTTTTTCCTAATACTTAGTATGTTTTTCAATCGCATCTGTAAAGGTTCTGGTCCTGAAAATGAACAGATGAGGAAGTCCAAGCCAAGAGCTTACCCACATCTTTCTTTCCCCCCCTTCATTTGTTCACAAGAGCTTCCCAGCTGTCAGAAAATGAGCTGCCCCAGTCCCAGATTTCAGGCTTCATTTTCCTCTATAGTCCAGCAGAGTGATTTTGTAAGAGGCAAAGACAGAATAACCTGCCTGGGTCTGAGTTACCACCAAGCAGCCTTGGAACAACCTAGTACAAAAGAGATGACTTCCTTTCATGAGGACTGTATTTCTGGCCCCATCAACCAGAGTAACTACCAAAAGTAGTGTAGGTTACCTGCCAGAAGAAAAAAACTGAAGTCACGGCTTGGTCAATGCAGACATGTTTGATAATGGAATGCTTTTTGTGTTTCACATTGGCATGTCCGATGGTGTAGGAGCAGGTGCTGTGGAGCACACGTAATGCCCGTTACATTCCTTTTGGAATGAGAAAGGCTAAAATAAATACATAAGGAATCCAGACAAGGTGCTCTATGCTGCATATACGATAACTCACTTAGTATCTAATACAAAATTGGTTGTGGAGCAAGCTCAAAACTATGCTCTCCGAGGAGAAAGACCTTCTCCCACTTAAGCTGGAATAAAGGAGAAGCTAGAGTGTTTTTAAAGAAAAGTTCTGCCTGCAGAAACCATATGGATGGAAGGGAGGGTGATAAGGCCAAAGACCCAACTTGGAAAAACACTAAAGTACTTTAAAAAAAAACACCAAAAAAGGACCATGTATATAAAATAGAAATCGAGGGACTTGAGGATGAAGATATTAAAAAACTCTTTAAGAGAGTGGTAAAATCCGAGGTCTTTGGCACAGCAGAAATGATATAAAATGTCTTATATAATTGCTGCCTAAAATGAATCCAAAGTTCTAACCTGGGTATGAGAGGCAGCAGCTGCCCAAGGGAGGAGGCGGTATGGAGGGACTTGGTTAGCTAAGTTCCCAGTAATAGGTTTATGGGGCCTTACTGAAAGATAGAGAGGAGAGAAGACAATAAATGAATTACGTTGACGATAAAGCCCTCCAGACGAAAGAAATATAAAGTGTCAATCCAAGACTTGACCAAGTGAGCATTAAACACATTATAAGATTAGAACAATCCAGGTGACAAGAAAGCTTGGGGAATTTGAGATGACTGCATTTGTGAGAAAGTGATGGTTAGGTTTGTAGACACTTTCTTGGCTCTGTTAGGGCAGGGAGAAAGAAGTCATAAATATAAGCTAAAAAACCCTACTGGGTTCAATAAAATGGACTGAAAATTATTGAAAAGTCAAATGTTTTTTTCAATGTAAGTTATTAACATTACTTTTGTCACTACCTTAAGTGGCTGGTGAAAAAATAAGCCACAAACTCCCATATTTACAGTTAAGCTCTTTGTAGATCATCCATGACTCAGTGTTCTCTGTCTACACATACATTATTCAAAACTTTGAACCACAAAAGAACAAAGAAGGTACTAGAACAAATCCCCAGCATGTTCAGAGGTGAAGCAGATGGGCAAAAACATCTCTCCATCTAATCCACCCTTGGAAAAGGAATGTGACAGAGACTCAGGGCTGCTGTTGGATATATATGCACAGCCAGCCCTTCCTTCTCTTCCTTTCTTTGCAAAATTACCTACTGAGCAGCGATCATATGCAGAGCTCTGACCTGCCGAGACAGAACACAACAGTGCCTTAGAACTAAATCCTGCCTTCAAGGAACTTACCATGAAGCAGAGGTAATAAGACAAATACACAACTGATGCTGAAATAAGATGAAGTATGGCCACTGGCTGTGAATTCAGCTGGGCCTGTATTCCAGATCCGTGGGCATGCTCAACAATCCCAACCAAACCGGCTGATCTCACAGCAGTAGGTGGAAAGAGCCAGACAGATTCTTTGACAGTATGACGATCAGCTAGAAAAGTTTTATCTCTTGCTCTCTGGGCAGCTGAACAGAATCTTAATGCGGACAGATTATAGAACACTTAGTCTAAATGTGATTTTAAATAACTGGACAACAGTTTTTATTTCATTTCCTAGGGACATGGGCAGCACTGTTGAATTTTTTAAAAGTATCCTGTCTAAACAATTAAGTTCAACCATCGGCATTAACTCCTGTCCCTGGTTGAGTGTTCTTGGAAGAAAAATGTAATCAATCTTTGAAGATAGATTGTTCAAATTGTTAATCTTAAGAATTACACATTCATAAACACAAGAAGAAACAATGATTTGTTGGAAAGATGAAGTATTTGGACAAGTCATCAAACCTTACTGTGTCTCATTTTACTTATTTGTAGAGTTGAAAGAGGGTAGATAACTCACAGATAACCAATAACAATAAAATGACAAATGTAGCCCTGACCAGTGTAGCTCAGTGGTTAGAGTGTCAGCCCAAGCACTGAAGAGTCACACGTTCAATTGCTGGTCAAGGGCATGTACCTGGGTTGCATTCAGGAGGCAACCAATCATGTGTCTCATTTACATGATGTCTCTCTCTCTCTATCTCTATCTCTCCCTCTCCCACCCTCCCTCCCTTCCACTCAATGGAAAAAAATACCTGCAGGTAAGGATTAACAAAAATGACAAATGCAGCAATACTATCAAACATTTTACCAATATACTGTTATATATTCTCCATGTTGCTATATGCAATGGTGTACAGATGATGGTCATAAACAGTTGTTCCTACACTGAGCTCTTGCTGGGTTTCACTCATTTCTTCATATTCATATATGTACAGGATGCACAGTTTGAAATTTGTACCTCAATATTCTGAAGCTCTGAATCTATTTCCAATTGAAAGCCATCTTCTTAATATCTACTGAAAGGAAATTACAGTGTATTTATCGCCTGGACATGATCATTACCTTCCAATAAAAATGACTCATTAAATAAAAAGCAATTTTCACCCGTGAGCTCTTAGGATATATTTGCTTACTTATAGCCTCTTGCTCAATATTTTCTGTATTTCTCAGTACAGTTACTTAAGGTTCACATGTCTGTTCAAGGTTTCCCAAATCAAAGCAACTCAAAAACACTAAAAGACAAAAAACAGTAACAACAAACACCCAAGGGAAGAAAAACACACTCATTATCTAAAGTGAGAGATTCTAGAATCTATTTTAGAAGGACAGAGAACATCTGATCTTTATTCAGCTTCTGGTTAGAAGTCAAAACACAGCAGGTTTGCTGTTTCCAACATCTTCATTAATAATCCCATGCACCTACTCGGAAATATCCCCCTGCAAGAGAAAGGAATCTTGAGAGTGACAAGCCATCCACGCATACCTGGGTACGGAGCTCTGCATGTTAAATGAGCACTGGAGGCCCCAGAATGATTAATTATTGCCTGAGAGCGGACTGCACGTTCCTGTTCCCCACATGGGTTGCTTTCCCAATGCAGCTCTGTCTGCCTGAAACTAGAACTGGTACTAGACAAAGCAGATAATTGAATTTTACCAAAGGGCTGGAAATTTGACCTTACAAGTTGGAGAAACTGCATTGGTTTGATCAGAACAAAAGAATGCAGAGAGCCTCTCTTTCCCATCTACCCCTAGCTAACGTACGGGTCTAGGCAGTCAATCCCAGCAGAGAATTGTCAATGCTCCAGTGTACACCCAGGGAAGCTGGAGTACCAGGGACATCACTTTGTGTAACAGGCACTGTCAGGAGTGATAGGGGAGGGGTTGTGCTGTTCATGTTCTTCTTAGCTCCCTAGTATTTTATAATAACCACTAGAGACTCGGTGTACAAAATTCATGCACTGGGTTGCGGGGTCCCCTCAGCCCGGCCTTTGCCCTCTCGCAGTCTGGGACCCCCGGAGGGATGTCTGTCTGCCAGCTTAGGTCCAATCCCCAGAGGGCCCGATCCTGGCACTCATATACCCCTCTCGCACAGTCCAGGACCCCTGCTCCTTACCTCCCTGCCAAGGGGGAGGAGGGGAATGCTGCTCAACCAGAAGCTGAGCTCGCTGCTCCTTAGCATTGGCCCCACCCCCTGCC
>NW_006296540.1:1241790-1242183 GCF_000327345.1 Myotis davidii
CCAGGCTGGCCTGGGAAGGGGCTGTGGGAGGTTGAGGTGCTATGGTCAGGTCCCGTTCCACCACTGTGGAGGCGCTGGGACCACGCTGCCCCCTCTCCTACCGCCTCTACAGCCATCTCTGTGGAAGGGGAGACACCAGGACCGCCATGGCTGGCCTGGTGGCACAGGCTTGCTGGCCCCACCCTCCGCCCACTGGTCGTTCTGAAGGTCATTCCAAAGTCTGGTCTAATTAGCATATTAGCTCTTTATTATATAGGATGATACTGATTCTCAGTTTAATGTCTAGTGTCTTAATGTTGGTTTTGTCTTACCCAAAACAACATAATAATTGCAGAGTAGAAAGCCACTTTGGGAAAAGAATGTTTGTATGTGCTCATGATTTAATTTAAAGAG
>NW_006296540.1:1244046-1244300 GCF_000327345.1 Myotis davidii
GTGTCCCATCAGCCCGGCCTTTGCCCTCTCGCAGTCTGGGACCCCCGGAGGGATGTCTGTCTGCCAGCTTAGGTCCAATCCCCAGAGGGCCCGATCCTGGCACTCATATACCCCTCTCGCACAGTCCAGGACCCCTGCTCCTTACCTCCCTGCCAAGGGGGAGGAGGGGAATGCTGCTCAACCAGAAGCTGAGCTCGCTGCTCCTTAGCATTGGCCCCACCCCCTGCCCACTGATGGGGGGGGGGGGGGGGGGG
>NW_006296540.1:1245036-1245709 GCF_000327345.1 Myotis davidii
AAGGGTAGGATCACTAAAAATCTTCCTAAGTGCGCCACAGTCAACTCAGGCATCAGCCATTCTTGTCAAAGGTGATGCCTGCTTACAGCCAAGTCAGTAACTCATCTCAGAAATAAATACAGTTAATAATGACAACCTAAGACATTTTTTAAAAAGAGTGTTTTGAATCATCAAGACATCTCGGAGCAAAACAGTGCCCATGCTTAAATGTCCTGGGTTCAAAGTTCAATTGTACCAATGACCATGGGATCTGTGAAAAAGCCACGTCATCTCAACAAGTCTCATCTTCCTACATGATACAGGTGATGGTGCTGATGATGCAGACAATGACAATGAGGATACAGTGACAAAAAATGAAGATGGGACACTAAGTTTAACAGACAAAACTCTCACAAAATCCTCAACCTCTAGGTCCTCTTCTATCTCCCTCTGCATTTCTAGCCCATAAATTTGTATACACACATTTGCTAAAATAGTACACTGTGTCAGATGCTTCTAAGAATGGAGAGGTACAATGATATGACTTTGCCCACATCGGTCACAGAATAAGAAACGCTGACATTGCTTCCCTTGTAGTACTAAGCAATCCAGGGTCCGGAGAAACAGAAATCATACCACCTTGACCAATAAGAGCCTTTAGAAAACATATTGTTTTGTTTAGTTGAGTTATCTG
>NW_006296540.1:1245877-1305596 GCF_000327345.1 Myotis davidii
CTTCAATTCTAGGCATCATTCAGCCTCCCCGGAGACATACAGTAACTGAGAAAGACGTTGAAGCTATGGGCAATTCGATAACCCTCCACTTTATGTTTGGTCTCCCTTCTTTCCAATCTGGCTTCCTTTTTCCTCTCACCCTTGCTCCACTGGAATCCACAGCCTCAATAAAACATGAGCACGTATTGTAACTTTTGCCTCAGGTCTGTTTTCCAGAGAAGGAGAGCCTCGATAAGGGGTGGGAGTTTTCATTATAATGATCAGTTACTAAGCTGTGTGGTGATGAAGTGATGGGCTCCCAAATTCTTAATTAACTTATTACTACACATTTTTGAATCATGCTGTGTGACTGTGGAATATAGAATTCTGACTTAGTATCAACACCCTTGATTGAAACACAGCAATTTAGGGACTATAAAGGGAACTCTCACCTAGTATGATTCTGAGTATTTGCCCTCTAGGATAAAACTACCAGACAGACAGAAAAGGGACTACACCTGCACTTTTAGCAACTAGAACAATGCTTTATGAAATTGGTATTCATCATTTAACTACTCTTTTCATTTTAAGGCTCATTCAGTTTAACCATGTAGTAAATATTCCTTTAGAAATATCCTCATGGTGTGAGAAATCTCTAACTCCAGCCAGGTTTGGGGAAAGATGGGCAATATCATGCACAAGAGCAGGGCATCCACATACTTAAGGCTAACTTACTCTCTATCACCAAGCTTCATTCAGGATCTCAGGGCCTCATACTGGTTCAAGTATGATATGATATCCCAAGTATATAATTCCATTTGGAAGTTGACTGAAAGTCAAGGTTTATTTTTAGTAACCACAGGGTTTTTACAAAGGTAGAGTCAAGGAAATCAGAAACATCCTACCAATCCCAGCAGCCCAGGGATATTAAAATTACTGATCGTGAGATGTGCTACTTATGTGTACATTATAATAGCAATACATTAGATTATCTATAATAAAATTTGATAGTAATATGGAAACTATGGTTCAGTGAAACCCATGTGATTTGTGGGAAAACCCCCAAGTCAGGTTTTAGTATAGAGATGATGAGTCTAAGGGAAAGAACTCTGCGACCGTCATTAACAGACCTTTCAAAGGCCCTTGTATTTGCTTCCAGGTCCAGATGTATTCTCAGTAGTGAACTGCCAAGTAGGTGTCATAAAAAAGAGTGGGCCCACTGAACAATGTCATTCTCTCACCAGCCATCTGCTCTGAAAGGACAGAGCTCACGACTGTATTTCTTAAACTTAGAGATTTTCTCACACGTCCAGTACAGTTGGCAACAGAATTTCCAGGACACCCTCCTTGGAGACACCTGGGGGTCAGATCCACTCAGATGTCACCTTGAATTTACATCCTTCACACAGGTTTGTCTGCTGGTTTAATAATATATGAGAGTGACAGAAACATTGAATCTGGTCTAGCTGTCACAGATTTTCAAATCAGGACCAGTCTTTGTGGCCTGGCCAAGCATAGTCATTCTTCCGTGATGATCTTGAAGACTTACTTTTTTCGAAAAGTGTTCATGTACTGACATTGCTAGGCAGGCAGATGCAGATTTAACAGGAAGTGTCAAAGTTGAAGCTTCCAAGCCCTATGTAGGACCCTGGCAATATATCTCATGGTTAAACATTTTTGCAAAAGTAGTATATTTTAACAACAATAACTTAATTTTTTTTTCCTTTTTTCTCCTCCAGTGACATTTCCCATCATCAGGTAGTGTGGCTGCAGGCATCTGGGCCATCTATTCAAGGGAGAATTGAGTTGAGGATACATTTAGTTTGAAGTTAGTGGCATATGTTTATGTGGTTCACCATCAATTCCATGTACAGTCAAATTGTTAGTCATCCCAATGTAGAAATGATTCCAAAAACACGCCTACTACATACTACACTGAGGCACATACCACTATAGCATGGAAACGAAGGACTAGTACTTGTGTCACCATAGGAAAAACATTTCTAAACTATCAATAATAAAACACAAATTTAAATCAGCAA
Organism: Myotis davidii; assembly: GCF_000327345.1. Lineage (NCBI taxonomy): Eukaryota > Metazoa > Chordata > Mammalia > Chiroptera > Vespertilionidae > Myotis > Myotis davidii. The sequence goes on from NW_006296540.1 coordinate 1,247,899, forward strand.
CACTGGAGGAAAACAAAATAACCTTTCTGTACTTACTATTTTTAAATTTTATTTTTCTTTGTTTTTTGGTTAATCCTCACCCATTAATATTTTTTCCCATTGCTATTCAGAAAGAGTAGAAAGGAGGGCGGGAGGGAAGGGGACTTTAATAGAATCAGGTGGAGAAAAAACCTATAAAAATGGTAGAAGCTCTATGTTATAGATTTTGGGATAAAGCACAACGCCTTTATGTTTTTACCATAATATCATGTGTGTGTGTGTGTGTGTGTGTGTGTGTGTGTACCTCAAATTTTTAGCTTAACTCCTTCAACTTACATTCACTTTTTGACCCAAGACATTTCATGTTCAATGTTTTTCTATCATTCTCACCAGCATACTGCTTTGTAAAAGCAACTAGAATATTACCTACATTATGCAAATGAAAATCTGTGAGTTTAATCACAAAGACTGGCCTTAGAGGAGCCACTAAATCCTCCAATGTCCAAAGGGAAAATCTGGAGAGCCCTATTATATTCAATAATTCATTGACCGGTGCCCAGAATTTAATATAAATTGAACTGAATGCTACACACAACTCTGTGTAGATTCTGTGTGTTGATAAGATGTGCTTTCATAAAAACTGGCAAGCTAAAAATACAGACTACAGCCCATTTTAATTTTCATTTCATTTTTTTTTTCAATGAGACATTGTGAAGATAGTGGCATCACAGAAATATTTATCGAACTCTGTAATTCTTCCAAATGTATTGATAAATAAAAGTATCTTCAAAACACTTGCAAAAATTAGTTTTAGAAGACTGAAATGAGATGCGAGCTATCCAGAGTCAAGACATTTATCCCACACATTTTAAGAACCACTAGTATGTGAAGTAATCAGTTGGTAGGTTTTGTACCCTCTGCTTATTAGACCCCTGAATTTCATTCCTGTTAACTGAGGAAATAAAAACAATCCAGTTTCACTTGGCACTGAAGAAATAACGACCGTGACGTGAAGGACCAGGTAAGCCACTAAAAATTTCCATTACATTAATAAAAGAAAGTCCAATTTCAGAGAAAAGACCACAGGAGTTTCCAGCTTGTTGGTTTGCCACCCTATTTAAATTTCCTCTTTATGGTGGTCATTATTTTTATCACTTACTAGTTACACAGGGACAATAGCAGCTCGAACCTGCTACATGATGCAGACATAATTATAGATTTGAACCAACAGTCCTCTATTAAAACCTAAATTGCCTTCAGACAACAGTTAAGGAAAGGTCAAGAAGAAGGCACCTGCTGAAAAGAGTAATAAAAACATGCTGTTCATTACCTTCCAGAAGCTTCTAATCCTTTCTCCCACCTGGCTTACATGACCTAAGTTCATCTGAGTGTTGTGGAGTGTTCAAGGCTCTGCTGGGACTCATTATTTTTCTCTCAAATAATTATGTTCAAAAAGTCTAGACCTTAGATTAAAAATCCAGATCCAAGAAATGTTTCTCCTGTCAGTTTACATAATTTCATTTGTCTCCTTTGCTTGCTCTGGTCCTAAGGGCAAATTTTAAGGGTGAGCGTGGGACAAAAGTCATTGAATCTCTTTTGACTTAGATGGGTGGAGGTAAAAAATATCACCTCAAACAAAGAATGAGGATGGGGAATTCATTTACTCTGGGATTGTCATGAATTGCACCAAAGCCACCAGTAACACCTGTTTTACTTGTCAAGGAGAAGTTAATAAGCAAGTTGGAGGAAAAAAAGCTGGAAAGATGAAGAATCGCCATAAGATAAAATATGACTTCCAGTGCCTCTGAATAGAAGGAAAAGGAAGCTTATTATTATTATTATTACACTAGAGGCCTGGTGCACGAAATTCATGCGTGAGTACAATCCCTAGGCCTGGTGAGTGATCAGGGTCATCTTCCCTGGCTGCCCCCAGCCAGGCCCGGCTCCACCGCCACTCACCACCGGTGGTTCCCCGTTCGCCATTGGGTGACCGGAGCCTGCTGGCCAGAAGGAGGAACCAAGAGGTCAGCCTTTCCCTCCCACTCACAAGCCCCTCCCCAGCTGTGGGTTGCCCTTGGTGTGGGGCGACTGTTGGGGCAGGGGCCTTGGCCTGGTGCCACCCGTGTGCCACGCCACCCAACCCTCATTCCCCATTTGCCACTGGATGATAGGAGCCTGCCAGTGGGGGAAAGGGACCAAGAGGTGGACAGTGTACCTCATAGTGACTTGTCCAGCAGTTGTTCTGGTCATTCTGCCGTTAGTGTCAATTTGCATATTACCCTTTTATAATATAGGATTATGCAAGATCATGCTACTATGGGAATTGCCCAACACTTTAAATGTCTGGGCTGGGACTAATGGTTCCTGCTATGACAAAAAGCTCCTCATATTTCTAATTCACATTTTCCCTTCCTTGTTTTTCATTCAGTCACTCTTAACTAGCTGATGACTACAGACTACAGACTGAGTATTAGACTCAGCACTGGCACCCAGAAACCAGTACTTCAGTTGAACTAACTAAATAAAGGCTGCTCAGTTTTATGTCTGAATTTCTCCCCGGCCACCAGTTGAAATGAATCTTCCCCCTGTAGCAGATCAAAGCACCACATCTCAACATTTGGGAGCCTGCGAGATTCTGATACCACACCATCCATCCGGCTGCTCCACCTTTTCCTCTGCCTGATGGATCAGAATCCTCAGCAAAGCATTTTCTTTTCAAAGTAGAGAAGATGGAGAACACATAAACTAGATGGGGAAGCAAAGCCCTCTGGTTCACCTTCTTCCTTTGTGAAGTGAAAGTACTAAATGAGTCTTATTCTGTTGTTTCTCCAGTGGAATGTGCTAACACACAGAGCAGCATCACAGAGACTGGAATTAGTAGGAGTTGTTAGACCACATCAGCTTTAAAGATGCTTTTAAACTTAAAATTTGTTTTAGGATATTTACATACGAAACATATTTTATCAGCCAGGGTCCCGTCAGAAAACAGATGGTACACTCAAAGTGGGTAATTGAGAGAAGCATTGAACAAATAGGCTGTTTACAAAGGTGTGGGCAGGGTGTAGAAAAAAGGAATCATAATTAAAAAACAGATGCTGTGCTCAAGAGTTGATAACAGTAGGGAGCTCTTTCTTCCCATCGATGGGGGGTTGGGGTGGGGGGTGGGGGGGCAGCCAGTTTACAGTAACCAGTGTGGAATGAGTCAAAGGGAGAAATAACCTGAACGAACTCTCTTTCATCCTCTCCATGTTCCCACCGGCAGAACCAACAGATGTCAGGGAGCAAAGGAGCCCACTGGCCGATGAGCTCAGGCTCCTTCCTGGACATGAAGCAGAAAGGAGGGTGGAGAGTGAATCTCGAGTGGCAAAAGGGAGAAAGCTAGCACAGATACTAAACACAACCATAAAGCTGTAGATATCATTGGAATGGTCTGCACACAAAAGGAGTCGTTAGGTTTACAGTGCTTAATGACTATGAGAAACTTATTACAGGTGTCTGTTTGAACCAAAGTGCTCATTAGACCTAAGTCTCTGCTGATTCTATCAAAACATTCGCAATAAAGAAAGCATTCTAGGCTCACAGAAGCTGGGGAAGTGCTGTCTAGAACCTCAATATAAAGAAAGGTCAATGTGGGTGCATGTTTTTCCTTTTAAAATACCAGATGTGTAAAAATAAGAACACAACCGCCCCTACCTTATGAGACAACTGAATGAGACCATCTGTATAAAGCATTTGCACAGAACTTGTCACAGTTGACCACTGCAGCCATCGCCACCAGCACCATCACCAGCAGCTGCATTCTGGCCTCTCAGACAGACTGGGAAACTTCCTGGCCTGGAAGGCCCAGGCATTCCACCTGTAGCTGTATGTGTCTCTAGTGGTTGGCCCAGGGCCTTACACATAGGTAGCACCCGATTAATTTTAGGTTATCAAGACCATAATGAGAGTTGTCAGAGGCTATGTCAGGCTCTGTAAGTATTCATTCCTCTTCCCTCCCTCCCTCTATAGAAATATTCTTCGCTGCCCCGCCTCCATGCTGACCTTACCCCTAAGGGCCTGCTCTGGCTAATAGGATGTGAGCCCGTTCTAAGCAGAGGCTTTAAGAGGCACTGCAGGTTTCAGCAGCCGTCTCATGCCTGATCTCCCCTTTGAGAACATCACATCCCAGATAGCTGTGCACTCCTTCGGCCTGCATCCTGCAACAGGAAGACATGTGGAACATACACTCAGTTCACAGCCTGCAACAGGGCTGCTTCAACTGTTCCCCAGTCTCAGGAGCAAGGGGAAAAAGTCTGTATCGATAAGCCACTGAAATGTTGTGACTGGTTGTTATGCAGTCATCATGATACAGAAAAATGTGACCAATGCATGTTTATAAAGGTTCTTACGGCATGCTGGAGTGGAAAAAGAGTGATTAAAATGACATTTGGTGCCCATTTCTGGAGTTCCAATCCCAGCTCAGATACTGTCCAGGTGCATGACCTTAACTGGGCAAGCATCATTAAACTTGACCTTGCTGAACTACTATGACAATTATAAACAGTGTCCATAAAGCACCCAGCACAGTGCCTGGCATATAATAGATACTTGATAAATAAAAAAAATAATATAATTAGCAATAATGGATGGCAAAAATATCTTCCCAATTATATATGATTAATGTCCTAAACTAGAAATTATTTATCTCAATTAAGCATTTCTTTAATCTTAAGTAAATAAAAATGGTGAAATCATTGCTTAAGTTTACAGCTTGCAAAAGAATCTAGTAGAAAATAACAGTGTAAAATAGATAATGTGTGCTTTCTAAGCCATCTAAAACCTAAACATTAAAGAATATGAATTCCTGTTGTGTCAAAGAATAAGAATGCATTCTTAGTGAAGGAAACAATGATTACATTGAGTCTTCCAGACTAGTAATTTAAATTGTGATCAAATCCACTGTGGGTGGGCCCCACCGTTAATCCATTTATTGTGAACATTATTAAACATTTATTAAATGCCTGTGAGTGGTAAAGAACTGCAAAGGTATGGTTTTGTTCACTGAGTTCCAGAAACGTGGAGAACATAAAATTACTAAATGGATCACCTAATCCCAGCACACGCAGTTTCACAAAACAGAAGCATGCAATTACTGAGGCACAGAAATAGATTTTTGATCCATTGGGAAGGCATTCAGGAAACTATCATTGCTAATAAATGATAGAAGATTTATCTGGATTGTAACACTCAACTAATAAGGAAATTTATCTAAAATATGAGCTCAATCGCCGAAGCCGGTTTGGCTCAGTGGATAGAGCGTCGGCCTGCGGACTGAAGGGTCCCAGGTTCGATTCCGGTCAAGGGCATGTGCCTAGGTTGCGGGCACCTCCCCAGTAGGAGATGTGCAGGAGGCAGCTGATCGATGTCTCTCTCTCATCGATGTTTCTAGCTCTCTATCTCTCTCCCTTCCTCTCTGTAAAAAATCAATAAAATATATTTAAAAAAAATAAAATAAAATATGAGCTCAATTCCCTGCCTTTCCAAAGAATAAGGAAAAAGACTCTACAGGAAAGATATAACCTGGTAGACACTCTCTGAAGAGGCCAAGTAAATTTAGGATAGTGTTTCCGAACCACACGCAAAGGGAATGCTTGGAGTGCCTGAATGAAGAATCCTGGGCTCCTAGCCCAGACCTACTGAATCGGAATCTTTGGGACTTGGCCCTGGGAATCTGCATTGTTAACAAACTCTGTAGCTGATTCATGTGCACTCCTAAATTTGAGAACCACTAGACAATGTGAGCTATTAAGTAACCTTTGGCAGCTGACTTAAAGGTTCTTGAAAGACAAAAATCCAAACAAGTTTAGGCCATTCTATGCCCAAGGGTCAAATGGAGACAACGGAGTCTGAACTACAGTCTCAGTAACAGCTGCAGGGCTAAATAGCTGTTCACTCTGCCAGCAGCCCAAGCCATGATTTTTAACACTGGGAAACCAAGAGCTTATGGATCATTCAACAGAAGTGCAAACCCAACAGCACCATGGTGATGACGTCTCTCCTATTGGGTGTACATTAGCCAAACTTCTTAACCCTAGCATCTCCCTAACACAAGTCCAGGCAATCATTCCTCATCAACGTCTTGGGCTCAGCTATTAAAATCTATAAGAGGTGAGAGGGGAGGAAGTAAGATGATTAAGAATATTATTATATGGAAATTCTAACCTTCATTAAAAACTTCAATATCAAGCCACAACTTTTTTTCTATCATATAGAGAAAAGCATAATTTTACTTTCTAAGAGAAGGAAACAAAATGAAAGTGGAAAAGGACAATGCCACTATAGTTTTAAATATTAAAAATCCTCTGGGAAAGTAAATCAGAAACATATGTAATGAATGCCCCCAAAAGAGCACTGTATTAGGAGAGATCCATCTATGTCCTCTCGTGGGCATGTGAGCAGACATGACTCCCACAGCTTCTCTTTAACCCAGAGGAGTGAACGTTCCCAAGAACGAGCTTTTAAGTCACACAGCAATGTCAAAATGTACATGGCACTATTATCATCCATGGCAAAGTGCATTGTATGTACTTTAGGATCTAACACAGTGATGGCAAACCTATTACACCATTTTTTTTGGTTGATTTTTCTTTGTTAAATGGCATTTAAATATATAAAATAAATATCAAAAATATAAGTCTTGTTTTACTATAGTTGCAAATATCAAAAAATTTCTATATGTGACACGGCACCAGAGTTAAGTTATGGTTTTTCAAAATGCTGACACGCCGAGCTCAAAAGGTTCGCCATCACTGATCTAACAGAACAAATGCAGAGCAGTGAGGTGTTTTCTCAAGAGAGGTAAAGGACCTCAAACTCCTGAAGTGAAGAATCCCCTGGGAAGCTATATCATCAGAGGAAACGATACACACATTTTTCTGAAATAACACCCAAGATGAGAACAAAATAACATGGTACAAACGGAGGAAATCTAGGCCACTTTCACCAAATTGTTCCTGTTCTTCCCTGTATCGGGCTACACCAAGATGAAACTTCCTAATAAAATGGCTCAACGTGGCTTAGTGTAGTCAGCTAGCCAGCAGTAGTTAATGATTCAGTCCAACGCCTCCCTGCTGACCAAATGCCCACATCCACCTGGGTCCCAAAGGTAAGCTTCTCTAACAGGAAAGCCACACAAACAATGGGACTCTAAGGGAGACAGAAAGGTGATTAATGACCTGTGTCATCAGCCAATGAGCCCAGGGTTTAAGGACTTTAAAATCTGTTCAACACTTTATTGTCTTACAGATTTTAGATCAATACCAAATTCAAATATATGTAGGAACATGCAAGGAAGTCCATATCGGCTCTAGATGGCAGACAGCATAATATACTGCAGCACTCAGAGCTAAGTTTTAAACCTGACTCGAATTATATACCTTCTCTGAATGTCAGTTCAGGAGTTCATTATTAGTTCTACTCATGGGGCTATTGGGAGAAATAAATAAGACACGATTATAAAGCCCTTCAAACATTTTACTGCCCACAGTAAGTATTCAAAGAAATCATTATTATTAGTAGTAATAAAGTATTAGCACAGAGTAGACACTCAATAAAGATTACTTCCCAGCCTTGCTCATTTTGTATGTCAAAGGTGAAAATATATTCCAAATCATATAACAAGTTATATATAATAAAATAGAGTAGGTGGCTGAATCAGAACCCAATTTTCTTGACATTTACTTTTTCCTTTATTATGGCTATGAAGACAAATTTTATCATTTAACACCACCCATAATCAGAGCCCAGGTATACACAAAAATTACAGTTTAAATTTGTGAGGGTACACATTTGGTAACTCCTATCCAATATTTCATAGATTGCATCAAATCCTTTTTCTGGTGTGATTGATGTATAGTTAGTATCCCTATAATGGACCTTCCCACTCCCTGTTTTAATTATCATCATCATTACTGGGAACAAAGCACCCTGTGAGTGTTGTTGAAAATGATTTAATAGAGACACGTATGTCCTGAAGACTGTAAAGTGCTAATATTACCACTTACACGAGAATAAAGAAGACACAGCCCCTGTTTTGAGATGTCTTCAATCCAAAGTAGACTAGAAAAATGCACAGTGCTAATTAAGGAACATATACATATATGCACATGCCCAGGCACATGTACACTTAAAGGACACATAATAAGAATAACAAAAAATAGAAAAAATATACATATCTGTATTATGATGGATGGCAATTAAATAGGTAGGGGACAATAATAATATTGGGTAAATTCTGCCCCATATTCTAAAATATAAAAAAAAAATTCTTAAAAATAAAATCTTAAAATAAATGTATTTACTAAATAAAATCTACAACACACCTGCTCTAATCTATCACGAAAACATCTATAAAAGCAGGTCTCTTTATGTTAATGAAGCATATACAGTGCAAATGCTGTTGTTCAAGGGGCCAGATGTGCCCTTGAAACATGAAGACCAAGCTACTGATATCACTTCAGCAAAGCATTACTGTAAAGGGAAAGATTAGTACACGAGAGCCATTTGAAAATCTATTTCACACTTCTAAGGTAAAGCCAATTCGAATGTAATTTTCTTTGTCAAGGCCCTTAATTTAGTGAAAGTCAAAAGTGCAATCAACAAAGGTGAATATTACTTATGCTTATCAAGAGATAATCTAGAAACAGTGCCAAATAAGAACAAAAAACAAGGACATCTCCACTGAAAATAATGACCATCACTATATAAGCAGGTCTTTTAAACCAACGTATTCTAAGAAAAAGCTTTTACTGTGTCACCTCCACACCAAATACAACCGCATTTGTCATTCTATTGTAGTGTGTGAGAATATCCATTTGCTTTTCCATTTTGACAATTTGTGAGAGGCAAAACTTACACTTCTGACACGAAATATGAAACTTACCACTCTCGTCATCTATATTGAACCTTCCAAGACCACTGCCATCCCTGATGGAGTACTGGATCTCTCCATCCCTCCCAGAGTCCTCATCTCGGGCAGTCACCTGCAGCACACTTGTTCCAATACGCAAGTTTTCTTTTACAGATCCAACCACAGCAAAGTCTGGGAAGTAGGGGGTATGGAGATTTTCATTGACATCCACCACTTCCACCTCAACAAAGGAAACCGATGACAGAGAGACAGGCCGCCCTTTGTCTTTAGCCCGAACCGTGAGATTGTAGAACTGCTGCTTTTCATAATCCAGCTCTTTGCTCAAGCGAATGGCGCCACTTGCTTTATCGATTTCAAATCTCCCGTTATAGTCATTGACCAAAGAATAGCGCACTTGACCCCCCAGTCCAAGATCTGGATCGTGGGTCTCCAGCCAAGCAATGACAGTGCCCACGGGGAGATCTTCAAGAACCTTCACGCTATAGCTGCTGGGAATGAAGGCTGGGGAGCAGTCATTGACATCATCCAGAAACACCTTAAGAGTGACAACTGAAAAGAGCTGTTGGCCACTTTCTGCCTTGTCTCTGGCTTCTATTTTTAATGAGTAGTTTGCTTTGGATTCCCGGTCTAATTGATCAGCTACGTAAACGATTCCAGTTGAGCTGTTGATGGCAAATTGCTGTGTGTCTGTCAAAACTGAGTAAGTGACTTCACCATTAGAGCCCAGGTCTTTGTCTCTGGCTTCCACTTGTATAATCTCAGTGCCAATACTTGAACTTTCAAGAATGTTAACTGTGTAACCGTCTTGAAGAAAAATTGGGCTATTGTCATTAGCATCCTCCACATTGATGGTCAGCAACCTCCATGAAGATTTCTGTGGATTTCCTAAGTCATAGATGGTGATATTAAGGAGATAGAGGTCTGTGTGCTCTCGATCCATGGGCATAAGGACTTTAAGTTGCCCAGTCTCCATATCAATATTAAAGCAACTATCCGTGTTGCCATCAGATATTGTAAATAGCACCTTTCCATTGAAGCCAGAGTCGGCATCATAGGCTTTAATCTTCAGGATGTTAGCACCAACTGGCAGATTCTCCTTCACAGCCACATCAGAGGGAAATGACTTGTCAAAATGTGGTCCTTGCCTATTAATTGAATAAAAGTCAAGAAATCCATCCTCCAGATTCAGTTTCCCATTTGCTTTTGCCTTAATGAGTAGTTTCTCTGCCAGCTTTTGAGCCACACGAGTTTCTCTGCAACTGAAGCTCTTTGAAGACACCTTCCCATGTAGGACTGAAATGTTTACAGACATGGGATCCGCAAAATTCTCCCCATCGGTCGCTGTAATCCTGAGGGCAAACTGACCATTTTTAATGCCAGAATTCATCAGTGACTTTTTAAGCTGTAAAACACCAGAGTCGGGGTTTAAATAAAAGAAACCAAGTTCATTTCCAGAGATGATTTTGTACTTTACAAGTTCAAGTTCATCAATATCAATGGCTGAGACAGCTGTGATGTGACCCCCAACTGGGAAATCATACGAAAGAACTCCCTGGCAAGCCACTTTCTCAAAGAGAGGGGTGTTGTCATTGACGTTTCCTATTTGAATAGTCACATTTACCTCACTTTCATGGCGATATGGGGAACCCCAGTCAGAGGCTCTGACAATGAACCTGTAAGTTTCTGGAGAGGATTCAAAATCCAGCTCTTCGGTTGTGCTAATAACCCCTGTGAACTGGTTAATGGCAAACGGCAACATATTCAGGCTGGCGATACTGTAGGTGATGTACCCATTTTCTCCTTTATCCTTATCAGAAGCTGAAACCATCAGGACGCTTGTTCCCACTGGAACACTTTCATTCACAAAAGCATCATACAGTGGCTGCTGAAATTCTGGGGTGTGGTCGTTCGCGTCTTCTATGCCAATGGTGACTTGTGCTTTTAAATCCCCTTCCTTGTTGGTCACCGCCAGTTTATAAACCTCCTTCTTAATGGTATTCAGCGGCTGTGCTGTGACAATGAGACCTGACTGAGGATTAATTTTAAAATACTGTGCATCCTCCCCGGGTGACAATTTGTATTCCACATCCAGCGGTTCGGGACTTAATTTTACTATAGCAACCACAACACCAGGAGGGGAAAATTCACTGATGCTCACATCGTACATTTCTTTTTCAAATCTAATTGGGACTGTGTCTCTCCTGGGGTTGGCAATGTGGACTATCTTGATGGCAGAGGATTTCTGCGGCGAACCCTTGTCTTTTGCTTGAAGAGTGAGATTGCAGCCATAGGGAAAGCTCGCCCAGTCAACCTGTTTTCTCTCCTTAATCTTATATTCGTGTATCCACTTTCCTTCCTTAGTCAGGAAGAACTGATCTAAAGGATCCCCAGCCACAATGGAAACAGACTCAATCTCTCCATTGGCCCCCTCATCTAGGTCATCGACGGTCACCACCGCATATGTCGGCTCTTTGTCCAGTGAGAAAGGAACATGAGTGACCACATGGAGAGTCGGGGCGTGTTCATTTATCCGTTCAATGTGAACATAAAGCTTTGCAGTACTGCTCACTCCGTTGTTTCCATAGAGTTTCATCCCTCGGTCCACAGCCAAAATTTCCAGATCGTACCTGTTCTTTTCATCATAATTTAACCGTCCGCTTAAAGAGATGACACCACTCGTGGGGTGAACAGAAAAGAGATCAACTTTGTTTTTAAAGTAGTAGTAGAACTCCCCGTTGGAACCGATATCCGCATCTGTTGCTGTCACCTGGGCGACACTAGTCCTTAGAGGTGTGCTTTCTGCTATTGTAACAGAGTATGTGGTGGGTGAAAACAAAGGTCTCAGATCATTCATATCTAAAACCTGGATATTCACTTTGGTCCATGCTTCCAAATCCTCCCCTCTGACAGAACCTTTTATTATCAATAAATAATTGTCCTGAATCTCCCTATTCAATATGGCAGAATTCCCGCCTTTAGTTCTTATTCTGAGAAAACAGAAATCTGCAATGATGACTTCTTCTGCTTTGAAAAAGCCTTCCTCATCTCCAGATACTATTCTGTATTTGATATCCCAGGACAGATCAATTAAGGTGATGCCCATTCTACTCTGACTGTTGATGTAGGTCCTGGCTGCTGAGTTCTCATACACTGTAGCATTGTAAACAGAATGTGTGAAGTGGAAGCCCAGGGGCCCTGTCCCCGGCAGCCCCTGGGAGACAGTGGCCAAGAGCTTGAGAAGCAGGAGGATGAGGCAAGAAGGAGGAGGCCGTGTACCCACACAGTATCCCATAGTTATGTCCATCACATCATACTTCCATCCTGGAGGGGGGAAAAAGAGAGAGAGAAAAATAAGTTAACTTAGAGGAAAGTGGGAGAAGGTCTAGGAAATAACTGTTATGAAACAGTGCTATTCATACTTTTATTATAAAATCTTTTTACCATAATGCAATGAACATATCATAGAAATGTACACTTGAAACTGATAGTATCCTATTAACCAATGCCCCCCCCCAATAAATTTAACTTAAAAACTCTTCTTACTAAAACATAAATACAATTTTAAAAAAGTAGAAACCTTTCTACGACACAATGACAAGGAATTCAAAATCACTAGGATTTAATCTCAACTGATTTGATTTTTTAAAAATTGACACATACACTACTGATGGAATAATTCCTTTGTGAAAGATTTCTTGCATTCTGAAGGCCGATTTAGAAATATATGCTGGAAGAATTAAAAATTGCATTTAGCCTTGATTTGGAATTATCTTCTAAGCATTTATTCTAGGGAAATAATTATACAAGTATACATTTACTTATAGCTCAATTTAAAATGCAAAAAAATTTGAAAAGATACTAATTGTTTATCAACAGAGAATCAAATAATTTGGGCATATTCATAAAGTGAAATATTATGCAGCCAGTAAAAATAATTTTTAATAAAAAGACATGTATTTTCAAATGTAATAAGATATAATGCTAAGAAAGAAACAAGATCATAAAATAGTATTGAGGTATAATTCTATTATTAAACATCTAATGTACAGCTATATGTTTATATTTAGAAAGGATGATCTGTGTAGTGTGATTTATGTTCATTTTTAACGTTTCTTCAATTAATATTACTCATTGATGGTTACATAATTACTTCATAATTATTGTATTTTAAAGAAATGCATCGAAGACATTATCATCTTTTGCCATGCTGACTTTTAAACTGATCAAGGTTTATGCATAATCCAACACAATGAGAATGAACAAAACATCACATAACAAACAAAGCAGAGAGAACCACCCCTAAGAAGTTGCACCACCTAAGTGATAAACATGAGCGGGCTGTGCCACTCAGAACAAGAACAGTAAGATTTTGTGCAAAAATAAAATAAAATAAAATAAAAAATAAATAAAACCCACAGAAAATGAAAGAATTGTAAAAAATTTATTTTCTTAAGAGTAATTTAAGGAATGATGGCCAATTATTTTTATCAGTCTATTCAATTGCCATAGTCACAACAGTTCTATGAATATGCAGATTAAAAGATAAAAAATATTTTCCAATTTTGAGCTCTGTCAAGTATTTAAAACAGAAGGTGGAGAGAAATGGGCTCTTTAACAAGAAACAGCTATTCTATTTGCACCCTGGTGGCTTAGATTTTTAGAATCCCCTCGTTTATGGTTCTTCCACTAGGGGACATGCTGCAGGACCTCACATCCCCTTTCTCCTCTATGGGGAATGTGGGGAAAATCAGGCATGGGAATTAAATGTTTTTCCCACTTTGTTATATTAATCCTTATAACAACCCTAAGTTACTACCAAACTCTGTTAGAAAACTGAAAGAGAAGTTAACCTATTGGGTTGGACTACTGTCCCAGTCAGCAGAGGTCTCGGTCTTCCTGTGGTAAGTCATAAAGCAGGATCTCGGACCCTGGTCTTCGTTATTGTAAAAGCCATGTGTTGTTTTTTTTCCCCCATCGCACCATCTTTCTCTCTAAATTATTTGCAAGAAGAATGAAGTAATTAAAGCCCCCTAAAAGCATTTATATCATCATTTAATTCCATTAAATTAGGAAACATGTATCATTGATGGGAAAGCATAAAACCCACCCACCTTCTCTCTATTTGGTTATCTTCGTTCTGGTTTTAAACTAGTTCTGATTACTGGCTGTAAGCTGAAAATTACCCTACCAAATTTTAATACTTAAAAATATTATAAATTATTTTGTAGTTTGTAGTAGTCTCCCCTTACCCAAGGGGGATACTTTCCAAGACTTCCCAGCAAATGCCTAAAACCACAAATAGTACCGAACCCTATATATATATATAATGTTTTTCCTACACATACATGATTTTTCAGTTAAAGAAAGCACTTTATGGCTTGTCTGTGGCATATCCCAATTTCTAGGCTCACTCCTCTAACACTTTGGAGCCATTATTAAATAAAATGAGGGTTACCTGAACACTGAGCTACCACATGGCAGTGGCTTAGTTCATCAAGATGGTGGCTACTACGTCACCACCAGGCCTGAGCGTAAAGGGCATAGACACGCTGGACAAAGAGATGATTCACATCCAGGGCAGAATGGCAAGAGGTTTCGTCACGCTACTCAGAATAGTGCCCGATTTTATACTTGTATATTGGTTATTTCTGGAGTTTTCCATTTAATATTTTTGAACTGAGGTAGACTGTAGGTAACTCAAACCTTGGAAAGTGAAACCATGTATGAGAGGGGAACAACTGTATAAAACGCTTTCACATCCTGCGTTGGCAGGGCACACGTTATTATACCCTTTCTATAGATGGGCCCAGCAAACCTCATTTTCCTGGTAGCAGAGGCCGGTGTCCAGGCTCTCGCCACACGGAACAAGGCTCTCTCTCTCTCTCTATTTTTCCGCCAATTTCTGCTCTTCAGGAGACTCTCATAAAGCTCAATTCCAGACATGCGTTGCTTGGTTCCAGCTGGGGGTGAAATATGCCTTGCTATTCTCCTCTGCTTTAATAGCTAGGAAACACTGAGTAGGCAGGTAGAAAGAGTACAGCTTAATATATGGATTTCAGAAGCAGAATAGACAGTAAAAATGAAAAGCAGAAATATAGGATACTTTTTTATCATGGGAAGCTAATTTCACATGCAACGCCTCTGCTGTCTGTCCTTAGGAAACGTTTGCCTCAGGTGCTTAGTGTGGGAAGCAGTAGCTTGGAGGCAGTAGGTTCAAATGGGACCAGTGCAACCGGAGGTGCCTCGCTGTGGAGCACACAGTGAGACATGGAAGCGGGAGAGCCCTGTTTATGGATCAGGGATGTGAACCAGAAGAGGCTTTAATAATACTTCCTATGCCTCAACAGACTCTCATTTCATCATCTGAGAATGCTCCAGGATAGGGAGGTATTTTGGGGGTTCACTATGAATATAATAGAATGGGACATGGCTCTCATAAGGGAATGACCAAAGGCCATGCATACTCTCTCCAAGTAGAAAGCGGAGGTCACGCCTAGCATCCCCAGGGAAATACCAATACAGTTTCTGCCTCATTTCCTACTCACTGCCGGTGGGAGCAGTTTTGCTGACACTTTCCTCAAAGAGTCTGGACTCTGTGGTCATCAGGGAAGAAGACAGTTCCAGGGGCAAATTCAGTTCAACTGAACTTGTTTTCACTCTGTCCACTCCCCCCGCCAGACTCCCCCTCTCGCCATTACCATCCTAAACCCAGACTAAAGGAAACCTGAAGGGAGGAACAGCAATTGTACCTCATCCTATTCCCAGCACCCAGCACAGCAGATGCCATGTAGAAGGAACACATACTGGTTTGCTGAACAAAGCATTAAGATCCAGGTTTATCCAGAGGCCCAGAAGCCTTTACTATATTCAGTTTCCAGATTCCCCCAAAATAAGCACATCTCACTTCAGGAAACAGAACCAAGAAAGTATTCAGACTCTAAAGAGCCTTAAAGACTGGCTGGTCCAATCTCCTGAGTTTACAGATGAGGAAACTGAGGCCCATAGAGATGAAGTGATTTCCCTAATAGTAGGTCTCAGATCTCCGAGGTACAGAGCTGGTGCCACACTAAAACGTGTGTTAATTGAATTACTTTTCCTTTGAGTTACTTAACAATTTGAGAGATGTGGTTTTATCATCATTTGGGAGTGATCATCATTTTCTGACACCTTATTACTCTCCCTGGTCCTACTCTCCCCTCTAAGTAGTTAACTGTTTCTAAGTAAACATTTAAGTGCCTAAAGGGGACAGTTACTTTTACAAACCCTTCTGGTGAATCCTTCAAAGCACAGAATGCTGTCATAATATGAAAAAACAAATCATTCAATTTAACTGTTCCAAGATTGGTATGTTGCATGCTAAGTTGTTGGGTTTTTTCCCCCCAGCAAGATACACTGCTGGAAATTCTTTTCTTATAAAGCAGAATCAGATATCTTAAATGCAAATAGAAATGACTCCAAACCAACCGGTCATGGAATAGTATTATTGTGTACTGAAATTTGGATTTAACACCAAAAACTGAGCAGGACTAAACTTGTTGGACTCAGTTCTTAAAACTAAAACATCTCAACATCTCATAAGTTTTTTACTACCTTATATTGGGGAGGGGGGAAAGGAGAAAAGAAAAAGCCCTATCTGGCACAAATTAATTTAAAAGCCTGGTAAGTTTTTTTCATTGACTTAGAAAATTAGTGAGTGTTAGAAATTAGGAATTCCATAAAATTTTCAAAGTAAATACTAGACCTGCTTTTTCTGCACTGAAACCAACATGATGGTTACAGTGTTTTGGATGTTCTACATATTGATTTATTCTACTGCTCCTGGGTTATTTTAAAGAAAGCACTTAGTTCCCAACCTCAGAGCCTATTTTCTATGACTTAGTAACATAATCAATATTTTTTGATAAAATCTCCAAAGAGCTCTTCAAGCCATTAATCAAACTTGGAGACATTTATTTTTCAGAGGCAGTCCAACGTGCCTCCCCACCCTGCCCTACCCACTTGGAGTGGATCTGAGCATGGGACTCAGAAGGGCAGGGCAATTTTCCTCTCCAGGGGTGAAGAAATAGCAGAGAGCTCAGGGGCAGGGACCAGCTCTCACCAAGGCCACTGCTCTGGCATGCACTGACCCTGCAGGGTGCCTTTGCTTGCTTTGGTAACCCAGTGAAGCTGTTTTCTGCCACCATTAAACTAGCATCCTTCAGTAGCTGAGATTCCTGAAGAATAAAAAAGGCATCTTAAGAAAACATCCTATTTTCACTCCATCCCTTCCTAGCTTATGTATTTTGAAAGGACAGACATGGTACTGAGGAAATGTGCGGTTAGGCCGCACCATAAAGAAAAAAGTCAATATACGAAGGCTGTAGTTTTGCAAGACATCCTTCATGAAGATGGCGTGTGTTAGAACTGTAACTGGAAATCAGCTGCCACTCAGGTGAGTCCTCCACCTACACACAGGCTGTGTGTGCAGCGGGGTCCGGAATACAAGCTGTGACGCCTGACCGCCTGGGTTTGAACCCCAGCTCTGCCATTTACTTGTGTAACCTTGGGTACATTATGTAACTCTCTGTGCCTCAGCTGCCTCTTCTATCAAATGAGAAAAATCGCTCCCACCAACCAGGATTCGAGTTAATAAAAATGAAGCATTTAAAACAGTTCCTGGCATGTGGTATGTATACAACTGCTAGCTATTAAGTTAAACATGGAACTAAGACAAAATCTGTGGGCCACACGATGGGGAAGGAAATTTACAACCTACTCTGACATTTTCTTTTCCACATCAAAGCTAAAGGAGAGGATGTATTTTCTTTACTAAAGGCAACGGCTTACTATATTATACCCCAAAGTTAGAGAACCCTGACTCAAATCCAGGCTTTGTCACTTTCTGGTTGGGTGACCTGAGGGTAATACTTAAGGCTTTTTAAGTCTCAGTATCCTTATCTTTAAAATGGTGACTATAAGAATTCCCACTGCCACGTAACAGGGTTGGAATCGTGACGGGCACACAGTACTAGTACATGTTCCACACATATTATATGGTATTTCATTATGAAGGTGTTCAGAAGGGATGCAATATGAAAAGCAGGTGAAAAAAAAATGGGTTAAGGATAAAGGGTCAAGAACGAGACGATCCACAGGGTAGCCATCCCCCTTCCCCAGGCCCCATGCCATGGGTCAGGGTCAGCGCCAGGGAGGCATCTATACATGGTGACATGGGCCAAGGGCTACTGCCGCAGCTCTGCAACCTATTCCAACTCCCACATGTACACTTTCAAAGTTAGGAAACGATCGCTGCATTAGGAGCTACTCTGCCGATCTGCATTTAATTCCAGGGGAGTTCCAGCAGCATTTCTATTGCAATGATGAGTCCCAGAACAGCCAGATACTGCTAAGCCCGATCTCCCAGAGCAGCTTGCTCCGAAGCTGCTCAAATTACCATCCTCATGACACTGCTTTATGTTCTGGGCCCTTGCTCCTGAAATCAGTTATGCACTGCCTGTATGACACTCAAGGGAATCAAGTTTTACTCTCTGGCTGATGCTAATGGCCGCCTGAAAAGAAGGAAAAATGTTTACTGTGTCGTTTTTCTTAATACAAACCATTGTAGCTTGAGCGTGTGCAGGATAATATACTAGGCACTTGGGTCACAAATAATTCATGTCATGCCATTACTCAGCTAGTACCAGAGCCACGTAAACTAATTGAGTTTTACAGTCAAAAGGATCATAAAATTGTCTAACCCAACACTCTAGTTTTAAAGTTAAAGAAACAGATTGAGAGAGGTTAAGTGATTTGGACAAAGTCACATAGCTTACTAGTAAAAAAGCTAGAGTTGACCCTCAGATCTCTACTGTGATTTTGACTCATATTACTATTGCCTCCTGTAAGAATATAGGTCTAGCCTAGGCCGGTGTGCTCAATGGTTAGAGCATCAGCTCTCATACCGAAGGGTCAGGTTCCATTCCGAATCAAGGGCTTGTACCTGGGTTGCAAGTTTCATCTCGTCTTGGTCAGGGTTCATGCAGGAGGCAACCGATTGATGGGTCTCTCTCACACTGATGTTTCTCTCTCTTCCCAACCCTCCTGCTTCCCTCCCTTCCACTCTAAATATCAGTGAAAAAAATATCCTAGGGTGAGGATTAACAACAAAAAATGAATATAGTTCTACTGTCCACTGTCCACAAGTTTTACTCATCTTCTAAGATTAAAAATGCCACCTATTCTATGAAACAATCCCCAAGATTCTTCATCCAAGTGTGAACTCCACTTCTAACGCTGCGATTCTCAAGCGTTCCCAAGAATCAGAGTCATGGTAGGCTTCACATTGCTGGGCTCCACCCCACAGTTTCTAGATCTGATGGTCTGGGATGGGCCAAGAATTTACAATTGCGACAAGTCCCCAAGGGATGCTGGTCCTGGAACGACCATCCTCAGAACCCTGGCTCAAAGCTTTTTCTGGCCGAAACCGGTTTGGCTCAGTGGATAGAACGTCGGCCTGCGGACTGAAAGGTCCCAGGTTCGATTCCGGTCAAGGGCATGTACCTGGGTTGCGGGCACATCACCAGTGGGAAATGTGCAGGAGGCAGCTGATCGATGTTTCTCTCTCATCGATGTTTCTAACTCTCTATCTCTCTCCCTTCCTCTCTGTAAAAAATCAATAAAATATATTTAAAAAAAAAAAAAAAGCTTTTTCTGGCTTTTGCCTATATGTACCTCTCTGATAGCATGTCCTTCCTTGTATTGAAGTTCATTATGTGTGCCTTTAAATTACATGTTGGGTAGTAAGCCCCCTTATTTCTTCTTACAGTACCTTTGAAAGGCCAAAACTTCATCAATTTTATTGAGTAAAACTTGCCTAATCAGCATACACCTGAATTCCACAACACGCTTTAGGGAGAAGATGAAAGTGAGCCTCAAACAAATCAGGAATTATAAGTGAAAAACTTAGAGACCCTCAGGAAATAGTCAACCATTTCCTTTAACACATGATTTGCCAGTTCCACGACACATTATTTTATGAGATGTGAATAGGTATACAACTAAAATAGCAACATTTTAGGAAACACTGGTTAAACAAACATAAACAGGTTACATAATTTGTAATTTCTTGGAGACTTTATATGTTTCAAAATAAATGTTCCCCATTTCCTATCCTTTGTCATCGCTGATCATTTACCCTACTTTGGTATCTCCTTATGAAAGCACAGTCTATATTTATTGTCTATTTCCACGAATAGCGGTACCTAGGACTGGTACCTAGGACTCAGTAAACAATTGTTCCACATACAAACACGCTAAGTAAACCGTGATTCCAAGGGATATAATATGCACAATTTCTAAAACCTATTTGTTCATTAATCTCTCTCCCTACTCCTCACACTCCCAGCATACATAGCCACTTGCAGGGGAAGACAGCATATTTTGTGAAATACAGTTGGGAAATACTGTGCCTCAGACAGTTCACACAGTTGCCTGGAAAGCTTTGGATGTGAGTGTAATCTAGGATTCTTGAGACTAGTTCATTATTCTTCCTCCTACACTATATCACAGGGTATAAATTCTCATTTCAACTAAGCTGCGAGTTATTCATGAAGAAATTGCTTCAATACTGGTCATATAAACACATCTCCATGCCCGAACTGAAGAATGAGATGACTGCTCCATAGTTTGCTGTGCTATTTTTTCCTCACATAAAAACAAAAACAAAAAAAAGCATGTAAGACCTGGCATGGTTCTATGTGCTAAAAGACTGGCATGAGAGGAAGAAACTTAATGTTGACTAACCATCCATATATCCTCATAGTTTTTTAATCTATTTTTATATAGTCAAGGCCAAAATCAGGGGGCCAAGTCAACCATACTGAGATGCAAAACCTAAAGCCAAGTTCAGATTTCACTCTTCTATGGAAAATTCAGCTTATGTCCTAGAGTCCCAAGTCTAAGCAGGTTTTTCGAAGCAAGAAAAGCATTTCATTTATAAGGATATGATATCACCTCTTGTCACTCCGAAGGAGGAAAAAGAATTCCAACCAGCCAAGTGTACCTTTACGCAATGCCCCTCCCCTCCCCGCCCCCGTTTTCATGGTAATAACATTGTAAATTCTAACTTTGTCCAGTGGTGCAGATCTTTTGTTGTTCAAAAGTGGTCTCTCAGGAGGAAAGTCAGTCAGCATGAAGCAAGTGTAATTCAAGTAGGTTCTGAGGAAAACGGGAGAACCAGCCACACAGTGGCAGTGTTATGAATACCCTCCTTTACTGTCTCCCCAGGTGCTAGAAATATTTCCATACAACACTGGTTAATGTCAAGTATCATTTCATCAGCAAATGCTTTGAATTCAGGGCTAATTCAACCAGGGGCTATCAGAAGGAAAGATTAGCATGTTGTTCAAGCCTTTTAAAAATCACTTCTCTCTCTGGAGGAACAAATTCATCTTGAGGTGAGAAAAAAAATTATATGGAGAGGACATAATTTGCTCTTATGCTTGGCTGAGAAAATATTCCAAAGAAATGCATGATTTCAGTTTTTCTCTGGTGGCCTCCCTGAAAGAAACCAAAGGGTAAACACACTAGCATTCACTTATGCTCAAGATTTAAAAAGCAAAACAAGAAAAACCATTTCCAAGTAACTATTTACTGTGACATAACTTCCTGAAAAAGTTTTTTTTTAAAAAAAGAAGAACCCGAATAGTTTCAAATAGAACCAATGTCTTTAATGGTGTTCATTCCAATAGGTAGGGGCACAATACGGTTGAGGGGGACAGTGCTCTCGAGCTTTCTGCTTGCTGCACTCCGACAGAATCCACATTTACTGCTGGGTTAGGTCCCTGCGCTCTGTCCAGTTTCCAAAAGTTAACATCCTTTGAGCCATGGTGACTGTCCTTCTCTTTTATAAAGGAGCCTTCTTCAAGAAAAGGAGCATTCTGCATGGTAAAATCAGGGATCAGGGAAGCAGAATACTGGAGCTTCCCACAGCGCACCCCTTTCCTGCAGTGATAAGCGATGGCAATGTTAGGGCAAGAGGAAAGAGAGCATCCATGGGAGGGCTCAGGGGAACACAGAGCTCTAGGACCTAAAGGAGATCAAGAACATAGCATGTTTACCTTTAAACAAAGATAAACCAAATAAAAATGTGAGAAATGATAAAACATCCTAAAGGTTGTTGAGGACTTCTGGGAGAATAGGATTCAATCCCAATTTTTTCCCAGGTAACTCCTGGGACCAGGTCTTACTGTGGATAAAGCAGACCACTGGCTCCATAGAGCAGTCTGGCACTGCCTGTCTCTTTGACCAAATGTTACCCTAGAGTGTGAGACAGCAGAACTGAGCCTGCACATGTTAGGTGCTCAGTCTAGAATTGCTGAGTACATCTAATGAGGAAGGAGTTACACACTCAACACAACAGAGTAATACCCCATGTTCACCTCATGAAGGCTGGAGAACTGATAAACGCTGATGGGGAAAAAAGAATACTTGTGCAAGAAAAAAAGAAATGGCCTTAACCAGTTTGGTTCAGTGGATAGAGCGTCAGCCTGCGGACTGAAGGGTCCCAGGTTTGATACCAGTCAAGGGCATGTACGTTGGTTGCAGGCAGTTTGGGTGTGTGCAGGAGGGGGTGTGCAGGAGGCGGCTGATCGATGTTTCTCTCTCATCTATGTTTCTAACTTCTCTATTCCTCTCCCATCCTCTCTGTAAAAAATCAATAATATATACATATATATATACACACACACACACATATATGATGAATCTGTAAAAAAAGAAAGAAAAAAGAAATGGTATGTCAGGAAATCGGCGAGATTCTACAAGGTGCCTTAGTCAACAATCATAATGAACTCTGAAAGGAGAAGAGATGACAAAACAGCTTACATGTGGAAGATGAATATATTATGGAGAAAGCTTAAACTTATAACATAGAAGGAGACAAAGATTATTTGGGAATAGGAAAGATAAAAGCTGCCAGGATTTAAAACAGCTTGCATGTGGGTCAAGAAATGCTGCCTAGAAGTTTGCTGACAATCCAGAAAACCTGTCAGTCACCTCCCCTGGCATTGCCATTATAACAACTGTGTCTCAGCAAACAAGGCAAAAATGCAAATTTGGTTCCTTCAGCTCTCCCGTACTCCCCATTAAGATGACTTATTATTGATGGATGGGTGTATGCCCACTTGCCTGGGTTAGTACTCAGTTCTAATGAGACCAAGTCACAGGTTCTGTGCCCACATGGGACCACCCACACAGTCTTCCTAAGACCAGGTCAATGAGGACATATGAGCTCCAGCCACACTCCATCTCAACTAAAACGCTCAAGGCTACAGAACCATCCATCAGTGGGGTCCTCATGTTCACTTAAGGCAGCATATCTTCTTAGAGGGGCAAGACATTTTTAAACATTACTATAGACACAAGCTGAAGGAACTGTCAAAGAACCTACCAAGCAAGTATTAGCAATTTTCAACATAAACAACCTTAGCCTAACATACTAGGTCCAGGACAGGGTTACTATCCAAAAGCCACCAGAAATGGACTAGGAGTGAGAACACTCAGCGCCTCAGTGATGACCTGACAAGAATTCTGCTCTCAGAGGCATTGCCACAAAGTGGAGGTGAAGGCCAAGGGCAGATCCTGTCTTTGGAGAGTGATTATTAAGCACACCTGGGAAGGACTGGTCACTTGCTCTCACTCTAGGACAGTGGTTCTCAACCCTGGCTCCACATTAGAATCACTTGGGAATCTTTTTAAAATCCTGATTTCTGGGCCTCATCCTCTGGAAATTCTGTTTCTTTGTTATGGGATGGGGCCACAACATTAGTAACAAAGAAACAGAATTTCCCGAGGATGAGGCCCAGAAATCAGGATTTTAAAAAGATTGCCAGGTGATTCTAATGTGCAGCCAAGGTTGAGAACCGCTGCTCTAGGAGATGGAAATCCCACTGCATCGCTGTGAATCCTACGGCACACGGAACTCTGGGGGAATTAGGGCCCCGGTAGTAGTCGTTTAATGAAGTGGCTCCTTGGGACTCTCCCTCACCCTCCTTCTTGGGACCCTGGCTGGCATTATTTTTGAAACTGAAAGCCAGAAGTTAGAAAACACTAAAATGCAGTAGGTTCAAAAAGCAAATGAATGTATGAGAGTTCAATGAGTGCACACTCCAGGCTTTGGAGAAAATAAATAAAACTCACTGCTGATGATAAAAATGAGGGTGCCACTAAGAGCCAAGTGCTGGCCCTTTGTGTAAAAGAGGAGCATCACCCTCACCCTCTCCGTAGCATTCCCGCTACACCCAGCCAGTCACTTACCTAAAACCTGAGCAAATCCTCCACCTGCTGAAACACTTCAAAACCTTCCCTATGCTTTCAGGTTAGGAGAGACCCAAATCGCCAACACGGCTGAGACAGTCCGGCCAAATTTGGCCCTGACTTCTTCTCTAGACTCATCTCTAACCACTCTGAGTTCCAGCCACAGTGGTCTTTTCTTCTTTCTGGTTTTTGGCAGATCACCTCCTGCTGCAGGTGCTTTGCATAGGCTGCTGCCCTTGAGCTCAACTCTCTTCTCCTTCCTGATTCCCCATCACAGAAACACACCACCATTCTCTGATCCCCGAGACAACCTGCGGCCCCTCATTATGTGTCTTCAGAAAACCGAGTACTTCCTTCATGACATTAATTACCATTTTAGTGGTATTTCAGTAAGACTCTTTGATTGGTGTATGTTATCCCAACATGATTGCAAATTATATGAAGGAAAGTACGGTCTCCATTGGCCACCATTGCTGCCCATTACTAAACACACTGCTTGGCACATCATAAGTGCTCAATAAATATTTGCTGTTGGATAAAACACAAATGACTTATAAAACCTCAGGAAAATATAAGATTAGAGTAGCAGTTCTCAACAAGAGACGATTTTGTCCCCAGATGGCATTTGGCAGGGCCTACAGGCATTGTTCAATGTCACAATGAGAGAAGGGCTTCTGGGATCTAGTGGGTACAGGCCAGTGATGCTGCTAAGTGTCCTCCCAGGCACAGTACAGCCTCTGAAACAAAGCATTTCCCTATGTAAAATGTCAATAATGTTGAGGTCACAACTGGCATAGAGGAACTAGGGCAATTATATTGAGAAGGATAGATCCAAATATACAGAAAGAACACACAATTCCCAAGAACAGTCCATGGTGCATACACTGCATGGAGCTCTTCCAGTGCCACTGAGATGTCCTAAGGATCGCGCCTCATGGAGATCAGCTCTGGGTCCCTGGGGCAAAGAACTGGGCTCCCCTCCTCTGGGCTTCTACTCTCAGTATAAACCTGGCTGGATTCTGAGCTCCCTGCCCACACAGAGAATGCAGAGACTGTCACCTCTCAGGGGTAGAACCGTTTGGCCTGGCTTCTCCAGGAAGAATTCACGAGTGGCAAGGCCATCAGTCACCCTGACAGCCAGGATCTCCATTTGCTCCCAAGGACCGATGTTCTCCAGTTCTGCACCAACCTGACTGGGATCGCACTCTTTACAGAAGCTATTACTCTGCCAACAAAATCAAGACCCTGAAAGATTGATATTTCTAGGTCAATGGAAAGCCACCTCTCTGAAAGTTTACATCATTTTCTCTGCATGACAAAGATCACAGCCTCCTAAGCATTTGAGTGGCCTCACTTGTCCATGGTTTTGGGGAATCATTTTACCCTGCAGCATGGTATACAAAACAGGACTACCAAACTCTGCCCTGGATTGAGAGACCAGGCACAACTCCTCCCACATCCTACCTCAAGCTACAAGAACAGAAACAGATTTTCAAACACTCTTTAATAGCAACAGCTGCCACAAAGTAAATGGGTGGTTACTCTGACAAGACTTAAACCAAGGACACTCATTACAGGTTGTTAAATTGAGTTTTCTTCTAGTCCACCCCTGAGTACATGTAGTTAAAAACCAAGTACTATACACTTTGCCACTAATTATGTACTACAAATAAATAGTTTACACAAGCATATGTAAACTGTGAAGGGGGAGAGCAGCACTTCTGAGCATCCCCAGCAGATGTTTAGGGACAGCTGTAGAGGGAAGCTGATGAGAATTTAGATGAAATTTATTTTAAAGTCCCACTGGAGAGAGAGAAGGTTTGTTTAACCTTTACCACACCATTCCACGTAGGTGGCTCAGATCTGAATTTTCCTTTAGAACAGATTTCTATTGTTGTGTTTAACATGGCTCGCTCGCTCTCTCTCTCTCAGCTGATGAGAATTTAGATGAAATTTATTTTAAAGTCCCACTGGAGAGAGAGAAGGTTTGTTTAACCTTTACCACACCATTCCACGTAGGTGGCTCAGATCTGAATTTTCCTTTAGAACAGATTTCTATTGTTGTGTTTAACATGGCTCTCTCTCACTCTCTCGCTCTCTCTCTCTCTCTCCCTTTCTCTCCCTCTCTCTCTCAACACGTTAAGCACCCAGTCAGTCACCGGTGACTGACATTATACTTTCCATCCGAAAGACAAAATAGGCTGGGCGCTTAACGTGTTAAAATTAAAGAAAAAGCCTTAGTGATTTGACCATGATGAGCAAATTTCATTAAACCATTACAAATGTAAGCGCAGAAGCTTGCTTTTCCATGTCCATGTCTCAGCGGTAAATGCTAACAGACACGAGTAAATATTACTAATAAAGAATTTAGCAAGATCAAAGTCTATATACCAAGTAGCTCATGTTCTGAGCTTCAAGAATCCACTAGGTTACATGACTGTTTTCAAGGACTTTTATCTTCCACATCAAAAAGAAAGATGTTAGTTCTCAACCTCACAGGTGTAACAATACCATCCTGCCAATACTTATGTGTTTTTAGGAGAAAGAAAAAAAATGGTTTGATTGGTGAAAAGTTACTGATTAAACATTTTTAATCAGAATTTTTGGCAGCAGCAACCCTCTGCCTCGCATACTTATATTCTTCAAAATCCACTAGTTATTCATAAATGTTAGCTGACTTTGGAAATAACAGCTAACAAAGAATGAACACTGACCACGATGCCTGACCTTGTGCATTGCTCTGTTGTCTAAGATAACTTGAAGGTTGGTGATTCCGGAATTAGGGAGGTTAAGGGGAAGAACTTCCTGAGGATTTTAGTTCAGCATTTTTGCCCTGGAGTTGACATGATGGTGCCAGAAATTCAGCAGTCATCACACAGGCTTGCTGATGGCAGGGCCAGGATGAGAACCAAAACTCCAGACTAAAAACACACAGTTATACTACTAGTATATTTTAAAATAATATTCTGAAAGTACAAAGAGAATGTTTATTGACCATCCTCTCACAGAATCTCAGATGAAAGCCATAGACTTCATGACCCAACCTCTCCCACTCTTGAATTTAACATGTCATAAGAGATAGTCAAAAACCATTATTTGATAGTTTAAGATTACCTGGTTTTGCAATCAAATAGTTACTCGTTATCTGATTTTTTTTTAAAATCAGTTCTGTGCTAGAGCATTATAATGCTGATCTTTCCACTAAGTAAAAGTCAAATAGATGAATACATTATTTGTGTAATTTTGCCCTTCACAGTTCATATACAGATTATATAAAATATATGCCCAAATGATTCAACACATAGCAATCTACTTTTGAAACACTGGACTTTACTGTGTCTATGTGATTAGGGGATTGTGGGGGATTTTGGAATGACCTTTATGGTCTAGATTCTTCTCCTTGTCCATTGATTCCACTTTAATATAAGTCCCAATTTTTTTTCACATGTTCACAATTTATGTGACGTACTGTGTCCACTTCATTCTCCCCTAGGACTACCTCAAAACCATTAGCTCACAGTTGGAAAATAATGCAAATATATTTAATACTACTAAACTATACACTTAAATATAGAGGAGATGATAAATTTTATGTTACATGTTTTTATCAGTTTTAAAAATTTAAAATATTCCTTCAAGGCCAGTGCTTTTATGTTTTTACATGAGATTTATATGCTGACATACAATGCAGAACATCTGAGATTTTTCAGCAGTCAGGTTTTTTGGAAGGGGGTTGGGAGGGAGTTGTTACTGCGGACTATGTAATTGCAAACAATCCCCTCACTCAAACCCAAGGGAGAACACAATAACTCTAACACATCAGCTTCTGTCCATCATCCTATGGATTGCAAAACTAGCTCCTCGGCCTGTCAATGAAACCTTAACCAACCACTTAACCTAAATTAAACAGTCAAAGCAGGAAAACCTTCCATGTCAAGTCATTTGGGAATTCTGCGTATGTTCCGTGTCTGAGTGGGGAGACAGGGAGACATTTGGGGGAATTATTCCAATTTTTAGCAAAATACACAAGTAGGTTTCCAATGTAGACAACAAAAGATGGGTTCAATGCACAGGATGGGAGGAAATGGGCAAAGGGAACTCCTAGGGCTATTCAAAGCAGTCAGATGACAGAGATGACTTTGTCTCTAAGGTTCCCGCTGTGGCATCATCTCTTAACGGGGTGAGCCCTTCTCCTTCCTAACATATGCAGAGTTCATCAAGATCCTGGCACACAGCCCCTCCAGGAAAAGGATTTCCACAGGTCTAATCAATGGCGAACACACAGGGCAGCGCCTCCAGCTTGTCATTCCCTCACATGAGCCTAATTTAATTGTGAACAATTCTTATCTGAGTCAGCTCTTCACACAGAAGAGAGGAGCTCTGAACAGGTTTCACAAATGCTGGCCTGAGGCAGTTTCAAAGTCTTTCCATAATTGAAGCAGCTATCTTTGCTCCTCCAGGTGATGTTTTCATATGCTACCTGGGAAAGAATTCTAAGCTAGATATGAATGGCATTATTGGCATGGAGGGTGCACCCTCCAAACTCATAGAAAGAATCACTGCTTTTTCAATGGCACTCTCTGGAACCCCTCTATATAGATGATTGAAATTAAAAAATAAAGACAGAAAGAAAATCATACACCACAGATTAACCTTGTATGTGGGGGTGAAAATAAATCCTGAGCAAAGTGGATCCTGACAAAAGCCATAAGGTATTAGTAAGATATTTTTCAAAATTTACCAAATATAATGGTGTTACTCCCTTTCAGTTATTGAACTCCTTTCTCCTTTTAAGAAATATCTTGTATTGGTTGATTTGAGAGGGGAAAAAAACACACATCAATTTGTTGCTCCACTCATTGATGCATTCATTGGTTGATTCTTCTATGTGCTCTGACCAGGGTTCAAACCCACCACCTAGGCCAGGGGTCCTCAAACTACGGCCCGCGGGCCACATGCAAATACAAATATTGTATTTGTTCCCATTTTGTGTTTTATTTTTTACTTCAAAATAAAATATGTGCAGTGTGCATAGGAATTTGTTCATAGTTTTTTTTAAAACTATAGTCCGGCCCTCCAACGGTCTGAGGGACAGTGAACTGGCCCCCTGTTTAAAAAGTTTGAGGACCCCTGACTTAGGCATATGGGATGATGCTGTAACCAATTGAGTTATTTGACCAGAACTATTACTTCCATTCTTCATGACATCACTATAAATGAGAAATGCAATATATAAATATAGGAAAATACTGGTCAACTCTTTGTTTCCTAATTAAATATTCACCTTCAATCCCTTACCAATTGTAATCTATTTAACTGGAAACAAAATGAAAAAAAAAATTCTCCCCTTTAGCTCTTTTGGAGGGCACATAGGATAATGAAGGGAGGGTCTTGATTACAGAGTTGCTCTCGGGAGGATAGCAAAGCTCTGTATGTCTTGCTGCTACTTTAATGGAGAAATAAAGTAAGTTTAAATTAAAAGATATTTGTAATATATGGGGAGGATGATAATTTAAACATGATTAAAGGTTGAAAGAAACTTGCCTGGTTTTTCCTATCTCTGATGCTTCAAGATGAGAATCTAGAGAATTCTGATTAGGTTCCAGGACTTGGTGCTCCAAAAGCCCCACCAAATAAGGGCATTCAGAGAGAAAACACACATATAGGGTAGGGCAAAAGTAGGCTTACAATTGTGAGAACATAAAACACAGAGTTTATTCTTATATTATTATTTATTTCCATACTAGTTTCCATATGAATAACTGCAAACCTACTTTTGCCCCACAATGTTTATAGAGAAAGGAAAAGGATAGATGCAGAGTGACTGCCAAACACAGAGCACGCACTCCACCTCCCTCCTGGTCACAGGCCACCAACATCTGCTTTACTGGAATAGCAGCTTGACTCCTACTCTCTAATTTCAGTGATTTGAGTAAGTCAGTTGCTATGATTACTAGCAAGTTAGCATTGCTAATATAATTTAATGAGAATCTACAACACAGAGAAATCACTAGTTCGATAAGTACTTGCAATTTACAAAGGGTGCAGATGAAACCAGTGGTGCCTAAGTCCAAATACCCTGGATATGTTTCCATGTCGAATGACCTCCGCTCAGCTATTTGACCTCTTCTGTCCTCCCCAGCTATTTACAATTGAAGGATTTGGCCTTCAACTCCGCTTGTTTTCAGTTATTACACTATAAAAATACGATGCGTGGGCTTTCGGCATGACCTAGAACTATTTGTTATCTAAAAGTCCCATTTATTTTATGGTGAAATCCATTTAAATCTACTGTTACTAAGTACACTAGTTCAGCAATTCAATTCAACCAACATTTGTGAAAAATACCTAGTAAACTTGAAGGCGCTTAAGGAAATGGAAATGCTGACAGAATATGGCAACACCATCAGGTAAAGATCCAAAGGGTTATGAGAGGGGAGGCTAACTGCTAGGTGGGGTAAGAAAACATGAGACTATCCATGGGGGCAGGGGGGTGTTTCATAATATTTTACCAAGGACCTACTGAATGCCGGGAATTTTGATCATACATGCCTCACATATTTAATTCTCACAATAAATTCATGAGGTGTCATTATGTCCATTTTACAGATGATGAACTGCGTTTTGGAGGATGAGAGGTTCTTGCCCATGTTCTTATGCACATATGACAGACCTACAATTTCAAGTTGGGTGTGTTTGATTTCAATGCCCAGGCTTTCACCCAGCCCAACATTATACTCTTCTCTGAGGTGGGTCACAGAAGGGCAGAAGGAATGCTAATGATTGAGTAAAATCTTTTGGGTAAGGAAGTAAAAAGTGCAAGGCCACTGAAGAAACCTGTGACCCAGTTTAGCTGGCCTGGGGGAAGCAAGAAGACAAGATGAAAAAAAGGTAAATAAAGCTAAAGAGGTGGGCCAGCAAGCCTTAAATATCAAACTGAAGACCATGCACTTGAACTTAGAGGAGATTCTGGAACCTGCTCCCACCTCCAAGAGCCACTCCAGGAATTGCAGCTCTGTAGCTAATGTGTGTGGGATGTAATGGAGGAAACAGATAAGAGGCAGGGAGGTCTGATAAAGAACACTAAGCTAGGAAAAGGCTATTTTAAGAATACATAATGGCCCTCAGTCAAGTTAATCCATCTCAGCTTAAGTATCTTACATATACGCATCATTGTTTAATGCATAATTTTATTACATGCCAATACTATGTTTATCCAACAAAAAGTGATCAACAAAAACATTATATTAAAAAAAACTCCATATTTTTAAAGCAAAGTTCAAAGTCAGTTTTTGATTCATGTTAGGCATCACTGTATTATGGATTTCACAAAGCCAAAGACAAGAGAGTAGGTGTCTTGTTTTTGGAGTACCTCAGTCCGAGATCAAGGCAAAGAGGTGGGAATGGCGTTTTATGGCCACTTGGGTTCAAAAGAACATCAGCTGCTCCTCAAGCCCTGGGACAGCGACTTTCATCAGGAGGGTTTACTGCTGAAATAACACCCGCAGCTGCCCTGGGAGGCTCCCACCAGCGCTCTTTCACCACCACGTGCACTTCAAGTGCCTTTGCCACAAGCCTTTATTTTGTTAAACAAACTATGATATATGACCTGCCTGGAGAGAAAATATTTATTCAGATCAGAGAAGGACTTTTAATATCTTAGAGCGGTTTAGATGGAACTCTCATTTACAAAAAAAAAAAGAAGAAGAAGAAGGAAAACATACCTTATGTGCACTGCATTTCATTAACCATTCCCCACACACAGACACTGTAATGTTGAACTGTGCAATAGGAGTGCTAAATATTCTTAAATTACTCTTGATCTACTACCTCTAGAGAAAAGCAGAAATCTTACTTTCAACAGCACGGCTAAGTATACATTTTATTTGACATGATAAAGTATTTTATTACAGGTTTTATTTTCTTAACATTTATTTACATAACTGTGTCTAGCATTTGATAACAACATTTGAAAAGCTGTAAATGTAGTTATAGTTTTACACACACACATCCTGTCAGTTTCATAAGCAATCCCTTCCTTTACCTCATTACCATAATTTGAAAACTAAAGTCAATGAAAACTCATTAAAATACTTCGTATTATTCAATATTTACTATGTTTATCAGATATTTAAAGCTTTCCTTCCAAAGTGCTAATGTTTCAATAATAAAGCAATCACACATTTTGGAGGTATAATGGCAACATTCAAAATGAATATTTACTCAAATAACAATGAAGCAATAAAGTACTCCATGTAATTGCATATTTTTGCCCATTGTCCAAGGTCATGTCCTTACAGTTTATAACAGAGATTTTCAACCTTTTTCATTTCATGGCACACAGAGAGTAATTATTAAAATGCTGCGGCACACAAAAAAATGTATTATATTTGTTGCCAATCTGACAAAAAGAAAATATAATTTTGATTCATTCACACCAGACAGCTATTGTTTTGTTGGCTGTTGTCATTTTTTTTTTATTTGACAATCTAAGGGAAAAGAGGTCAGTGCCCCTGACTAAACAGTCAGGTATTGCATGTTTAAAAACTTCTTGCAGAACACCGATTGAAAATTGCTGATTTTAAACCTCAGCCAAGCAGTGTAGCCAAAGAAATTGGGTTCAGAAAGTGAACACTTGAGTTGCACTCCTGCTTGCCTTGAGACCTTGGGCAAAACATTTCAACTCTCTACCTCTCTCCTCCTCATTTAACTACCCGAGTGATTATGAATTTGAAAGTGCCTTGAAATTTAATGCAGAAATGCCTCTCATTGTCCTGATGAAGAGGCCAGGATGAGAGAGAAAATATCTGGCCCAGAGTCAAAGCCAGAGGGCAAGACAGACAAGCCAGCTGTGCTAGGTTCCCCAATAGGCTAACAATTGTTAAGATTTCAAAAAGGAGAATGGAGGGGAGGGCAGCCTCCGTGACTTCATGCCAAATTCTGCAATCATCCAATCTAGAAATGTGTAGGCATAAGGGCATGAGTGGAGCAAGGACAATAGGCCAGATACAGAAAGACCTTACCTAGCAAGGGGACGGTCCTTTCCTCCCCTAGCATATCACTGTCATGTGGTTTATACCTTTCAGATCGCAGGTCATGCAGCTCAAGGCCCTCCCCTGTGTATGTAGCTATTCATGTGGTAGACGCCCTTAGAGGAGAAACATGGGGGCCAGAGAATAGCCCCATCAGACTCCTATACAAGCCCTTGCAGGACCACTCCCTTAAGCATTAAGCCCTCAGGACAAGGAGGTTTTGACCCGCATCAAATTAGGAACGAAGCCTCGGGTCTTTTGACCACAGAGACAGAGTTTCGGTCAAACTAGAGAGAACATCTAGACCAGCGGTTGCCAATCAGTGGTCCACGGATCACTGGTAGTCCGTGAGGTCCAAAAGGTTGGTGACTGCTGATCCAGACCTCAGTTGCATTTCAGCTCCAGGCCCAGAAAAGTTATAAGGCCAGGCAGGGTGGCACCATGACCAGCTTGGACAACTAATGA
The DNA here is from genome assembly GCF_000327345.1 of Myotis davidii. NCBI lineage: Eukaryota > Metazoa > Chordata > Mammalia > Chiroptera > Vespertilionidae > Myotis > Myotis davidii. The sequence goes on from NW_006296540.1 coordinate 1,281,577, forward strand.
TCCTCTACCCTAGTGCCAGCCAATCAGTGGAGACCATAACCCTGAAAGGACACACATGGAAAGCTGATGAATGTTCTATTGAGGGCCTCTCCTAGGACCTCCCATAAAATCCCCTCCTTAAAAAGGAGGAGGACCCAACATGCTCGCTCTGTCTAGAGCCGAAACTGCCTTCTTCCTTTAAGTGTGTCCCTTTGCTTTCTTTCTCCTAGTCACTGGGAAGGTCTTGTTGCCATTTCATAGCCAATAGAAATGCAATATTTTAATTTCAACATACATGAAGGTTATGACTTTTCAAAAAAATTGCACTTTATTTCGATTTACATATGGAATGTACATCATAATCTTCCCATGGCGGGGGGAGGGGGCAAAGGAAGGTCTTAAATCGTCTCTAGGAGAAAAACTAGGTCTTCTACTTTATCCTTCAGTTCTCTTTCCACTACGCCATAACTGCTGTTAGGTTTGTCTCTTAGTCTTCTTCTCATGCTATGGATTTGCAACCTTCACTTGAAAAACATTAAATGTTCAAAGGCAGTTTAATGTTTGACTTTAAGAATATGCCCAATTTCTGTTAACTGAAAAATCTGTTCAGATGAGGCTGAAGTTTATTAAGCACAGGTAAGAACTTCCTAAGTTATCAAGTGTGCAAGTTTCAAACCTACCCAATAGGTGATTCCTGAAGAAACTGTCAAGATTCATACTGATAGGCAAGGCTCACAAACACTTGGAAAAAAAGCTAACAAACTCAAACTGCAGAGGGGTATTTCTGTTCCTTAGTTTGCATTCAACAGTCCTTTATGCAACCTGCTCAGAACTCCTTGCATGAAGCTGCCAGGCTATCACAAAAGAACTGGATGCTTGTGCAACCATTAACCTCTGTTTACTGTCTGAGACAAGAAACAAAGAAAGATAGGTGCCCAGCAACGGAAGCTCTGCAGGAAGAATTTAACTTGGCCCCCAACTCTCAGAAGCTGAAGTTAAAACAAATTACCCAACAGGCAGTTTCTCCCCAGCAATTCCTTGCATCCTGAGGGCTCGTTGGCTGAAGATTTTAACTGTCAAGGTTGCATTAGATGCAAACAACTCTTAAGGATGAATGAGTGCCTATTCAAAAACTGCTTGCCAAGATCCACTTCCCATAGAGTTCTCCAAGGTCTCGCTTTTGGGAATGTGAGCTCTGGAGCATATGACTAGTCACAGGTCTCTGTGGCAGGTAGGTGAGAACGCAGCCAAAGGCTGATGGATGCTTAGCGCTTGTCTCTAAACCACCCTTCATCTCTCCAAAATGAGAGGCAGGGCGAGTTTTTGACAATCCATCCGGAAGTAAAGCATTTTAATTTGAGCTGGTAAGGAAGCAATACAGAAGCTTTATGAGATTCTGACTGGACATGGATACCTCAACTCTCCACATTGCAGGAAAACCTGGAGCATAGCTCAGTGGCAATCTATGATCATCACCAAACTTCTATGTAGTGTCTTCTACATGCACAGCACTTTGAGAGCTAGACACTGGTGGATAACAAAACTAGACAATGTGATCTTTGCCCTAGAAAGCTTAACACAACACCACAACACACCCTCCTTTACAATGTAAAAATACAATTCAAACTTCCATTCTAAGCAAAACACACACACACACACACCCCACAGAGACACAGACAACTGCGCAGTGACAGCCAGAGTGAAGGGGGGTTGGGTAGGTGGAGTTGGGCAAAAAGGGGATAAAATAAATAGGGACAGAAAAAGACTTTGCTTTGGGCAATGGGTGCACAATGCAGTGTTCAGAGGCTGTTTTTGTTGAGTTGTACACTTGAAACCTGTATGGTTTTGTGAACAAATGTCACCCCAATAAAGTAAATAAAAAAATAAATTTTAAATGTATCTATAACGTTTTAGGGCAAAATAAGTCAAGATAAACATTTTACTGTCATCAAAAGAAACTTGACTTATATCAGAATGAAGAACAAGAAATGCTCACAGTCACTTACAGCACATTTTATAATCTCTCCATCTGCCCAGGGTTTTCCTAATCATTCAGGTATTTTTTATGTGCCCTAGCTTTTTCTTCATAGCAACGCTTGGGAAGCAGTCATTATCTCTCCTTTTACAGGTGTGGAGGCTGAGGCTCAGAGAGGTTAGCTGACTTGAGAAAATCAATCCACTGATAGGATCCAGGGCAGTGACTAACATCCCAAGGTCTTGGTTCACAGTGGTCTCAATGATACCAAGATGTGCTTTCTATATTTCTAAGGAAACGTACTAAGAATAAATTCCTTCTGCATGCACTTTTTCCTGGCCTCATGACCTCTATAAGCAGTCCTCTAAGCCAATTATCTGTGCATGTTCCCTCAGCCGTTTGGGCACTCCGTATTATTTAAACACACTTTCCATGAATGCTCCTGGCTTTGCATTCTGCATCTCCCACATTGCATCTGCTTGTTGGTAAGATTCTCTTCCAGATGAAAAAAGGTATAAATTCTGCAACCCAGCATAAATGTGGGTCTTTGCTGTACTCCATCTCAAGATGCTTGCTCTAGCATGTATCTTCTTGGACATCAAGCATAGTCTTTTGCACTGTCTACTAAGGAACCGATTCAAATGACTTGTTTTCTCTCATTAGTCACGAAGTCCTGGTGGACTGGTCCTGAAACAGGCCTTGATGGATTTAAAATAGGAGCATGTGATAGTTTATAACCCCTAAGATCTTAGTGGGAAAAGTGCTTTAAGAGACCCAGCACCTTGTGGGTGATGCTGATCATCAACTGCATCCTAAACGCTTCTTCAGATCCTAGTCCCACTAGGAGTTCATTTTGTTTTCCTTTCTCTCTCTCTCTCTCTCTCTCTCTATCTCTCTCTCTCTCTCTCTCTCTCTCTCTTTTATCTTTACTTATGTTGAAGAAACTCCACACTGGTTTCCCCTGCAGCTGCACCATTTTTACCAATAATGCACCAGGTTCCAATTTCTCTGCCTCCTCACCAACACTTACTATTTTACTTTTTCGTATTTTGTTTTATTTTTGCAATACCCATTCTAATGGGGGTGAGTGGTAGAGTAGTTTCTCATGTGGTTTGACTTGCATTTTCCTATTGGCTCCTGATGTTGAACATCTCACATGCTCATGGGCCAGCTCTGTGTCTTCTTAGAAAGACCAGCTTTTCTTCTTTTTTTTTTTATGGTCAATATTCTGTTGTTTATTTAAAATGAAATTTTTATTGAAATACAGATTGACGGAATTGCAAAGTTAGCACACAGTTCCCCTAAATCCTACTCCTGATTTCCCCTGTGAAGAACATGTTACATTAATATCGCTCATTTGTTACAATAAAACAACATCAGTGACTCATTATTAACTAAAATCCATATTTTTCCAGATTCTCTGCTGGCTCAGAATCTGGCCTTGGCGCAGATTCAAAGCCAACAGGAATCCCTAATTTAGGGTGCTGTGAAGAAGGAAACTTTAATCCGTAAAAACAGCTCAACTGTGATAAGCTCAACTGTGAGAACAGCTCCACTGTGCTGCAGTGTGGCTATAACATATTCGTAACAGGGGAAACTGGGAGCTAGGCTGCAAGGCCGCCCTGGGGCCAGCCCCTCTCTGGCTGCACAGCTCTGCTCTGCTCCCTGCAGTAGGGCTGCTTTACACGCGCTGGTGTGCTCTGCCATGGAAAGACATCGTCAGTGTATCAGCTCAGCCAGGGCGATGCAGTTCAGTTTTTGGCGGAAAGGGCAAATGCCCATTTTGTTTTCTGGTATAACTTTATATCTTATTTTTGTTCCTAAAATAATTTTCAGTTTTCACAACTTCACAGTAAAAATCATACATGAATCAGGCATCTATACACTAAAACAACCAAACAAAAGAAAGAAAAAAACACACAAAACAAACAACAAACAAAAAACCCACAAAACGTTAAAAGTACTACAAACTATTTTATAATATTTCTAAAATCTCGGCAGGGAAAGGTCTTCCTTAAATATGACACCATATTTGCAAGCCATAAGAAAAAGGCTAATGGACTGGACCACATAAATTTAAAAATATGAGCAACAATAACAACAAAACAAAAATGCTAGAGAGAAAATTGAAAAACTAAAAACAGACCAGAAAGAGATCTTCCTTACCACTAAGAGGAAAATAAATACTTCAAAAGAAATTTGGAACAAATATATGAACTAACCCTTCACATCAGAGGACATACAAATAGCAAAAAAATAAATAAATAAAATAAAATAAAAAAAGATGTACAACCTTCACATTACCAGAAAAATATACATTCAAATGAGAGTCCTTTATTTGTTTATAAAATTGGCAAAATCAGACTTCATTCCACAACGCTGGTGAATGTGTGGGGAACTGGACCCGCTCCAACACTGCTAGCAGAAGAGTAATTTGGGGTGACAGTCTCACAGGACAACAGGGCAGCCCTTATTAAAATTTTAATGGCGCACATTCTTAGACTGCAATTTCATTTCTTAGAATCTGCCTACAGAAAAACTGCCATAATACTTTTTGCAAGATTGTTTAAAATAGTGATAAACCGGGGGCAACCTAAGTGCCCTTCAGTAAGGGTGAATATTTCTGGTGAGTCCATTCTGTAGAATTTCAGGCACCCATTAAGAAGAATCAAGTTAAGTTGTTGTTGTTTTTAATTAACAAAGGAAGATTTTTTAACACCAACTATGATTCATTTAATATATATATTTATGAATATGATATATATATATTTTATAACATAAAATATACTTATGTATATCTGTGTGTGTGGACACATATATTGATATGGTATACAAAATGGTCTGGAAGATTGCACACTCAAAACTAGCTCAAAAAGAGAGATTAGAATGGAGAAGATTTTACATTTGGTTTTATAGTGTCCTTTAGTGCCTGAAGAATATTCTTTGAAGAACAAAGACTTGTTATTTATTATTTGGTGATTTAAGCACAATCTTCTAACACATTGAACCAGATGGTGGCTCTGTACCATCCCCAGTGAACTGTCCTGACTATGCCACATTAAGTACTGTCACCAGGTGGGCCGTACTTAATGAGACAAGTCATGGTATAAAATATCCCCACTTCTCTGTGCCACTCAATCAAACACCTGTCTTTGCTGAGTCCACTTTTAAAAGCTGGAGAAAGCCAAAAAGCAGCTGGTAGTAAATGTTTTACAGCTGCAATAAATAAATAAATAAGCCTCCATACAGCTGAGCTCTGTCTCACTTAGTGGTCATCTTCTCAGTCAGCATGACCCTGCAACATGACCCAGTGTACTTGAGTCAATGGGGAGAAAGCAGATGAGGGCCAGGAGGTGGAACTTGTGAAGAGGTGGCTCTCACAGAAGCCAACGCCCCGATGGGAAGACTTGGGTGCCAGTTCTTGGTTTTTTGCTTTTTAGGCAGATGACCTTGAGCAGTATCTGCTCCACCTCTCAGAATCTCGGCTGTTACAATGAAACAGAAAATTCCAGCGAAAGAGCACTAAGTAGTTCATGTGTCTGGTATGAGGAGTATAGTAAACGGGATGCTTAAAGTGAAAGCCTTCTGCAGAGGACGAAGCGCAGTGGTTGTCGACCTTCCTAATGCCGCGACCCTTTAATACAGTTCCTCATGTTGTGGCGACCCCCAGTTTCATTGTTACAAATTGAACATAATTAAAGCATAGTGATTAATCACAAAAACAATATGTAATTATATATGTGTTTTCCGATGGTCTTAGGCAACCCCTGTGAAAGGGTCGTTCGACCCCCAAAGGTGTCGCGACCCACAGGTTGAGAACCGCCGTTTTGTAGGGTGTTATTTATATTTCCTCCATCTAGTCCACCAACTGGAGATCCTTTTCAGGGGGACATGATGCTCTTTAAAAGTGCAAGTACCCCTGCTAAAGTTCAGCATCATTTGACAACCCAATGTCCACCACTTTAATCAGACAATCTGGCAACTAGTTGAGTTTGGTTTCTGTGTTCAGAGAGTGGAGAAGTTGACAGGAATGGGGACTGCATTTCGAAGCAGGAGGGCCAGCCTGGTGGGGTATGAGAGCCCAAAGCACTTAATTTCTGGGCAGAACAACAAAGAAAGGTAGAGGGGCAATGTCCCCAAATCCCAGAAGGAGGGGCAGCAAGAACAAGGGAGGAACTAGAGCTCCCCCCCCCAACCCAAAGAGCTGGTCTGTACACTGACAGTCACAGTCTTTCTAGGTATTGTCCCATCGTCTGTGGAGACAGGGGCTCATGAAAGCTTCGACCTCTCCTTTGCCCACAGTTAATATCGGCTTAGACTCAGAACAGTAATCCAAGAATTTCTAGATTGCCTTTAAACCACACAGTTCAAAATGAGAGCAACACCCTGATCTTAGAAGCTGAAGAAGCCAAACAGCCCCATTGTTTCATTAGTGAGAGCTCTCTCAGGTTAAGTGACTTCCTCAAAGTCAATGCTAAAGGACCCACGCTTCTCAGCTTAGGGGACTGCTCTTATCCATCGCCCACACACATGGGGAGTTGGTGATGTCTGAGACGATTCAAAGGCTACATGCAGCAGGAGAGACACTTTTAACCCACCTTGTCAGAACCTTGGTGAAAGCCATTTGTCTTTTCATGACAGATGATTTTTAAAAATCGCCAAATCATTTCCTTTTACTAGGAGAAAAGAAACCACGCAGACCAGTAAGTGTTTTTTTAAATGTTCTACAAGCCTCCATCCACTATAAATCTTGGCTTCTGACTCTTCTGAAACAACCCTGCTCTAAAATGAGAACATATCAGAGTTGAACACGCCAAGAAATCCCACATTGTCCTGGTCTCTCAAATACAATGTGACCTAGTACTGTCCATTGAACGATAAAGACATTTGAATTATCTGATTCCATGGTGTTTTTTTAAATGTTCTACAGGCCTCCATCCAGTATAAATCTTGGCTTCTGACTCTTCTGAAACAACCCTGCTCTAAAATGAGAACATATCAGAGTTGAACACGCCAAGAAATCCCACATTGTCCTGGTCTCTCAAATACAATGTGACCTAGTACTGTCCATTGAACGATAAAGACATTTGAATTATCTGATTCCATGGTTCTGGATCCTGGCTTTGCAAAGTAGAAAAAAATAATAATAAAATGAAATCTACCATTCTGCCTAGGTTGCCTTTTAACAGGAAGCCTATGTATTTTTTTTCCTTTTTATTCAGAAAAGAAAAAGTCAGTAACAAGTTGCATGATAAGCAGAAGCAACTCCATATCTTTTTATAAATATGATTGAAAAGCTATCTACACTGCATAAAAATATCTTCAAGTTATGGTTATGCCTATTTCACATTGAAAAATGACTGGGTAAAGGAGAGGGGACGTCAAACTTTGTGTTTCAAAGGCAATAGAAGAATAAGGAAGCAGCTACTTCATACGGGGGCTTGGGAATGCTGATTCCAGGAGAGACTTAGTCTCCAAAATTATTACAGAATTATTCAACTGTGACTCACTAATCTAGGTAATAACGGAGTCAATACAGGGCCCTATTTCTAAGTGAGTCTTGGGAGTAAATAAGCAGATAGGAAATAAGCCCACAGTTTGGATGAAGCAGGGATGAGGGTGGGGAGGGATGGGCCCCTGCCTTGATGAATGTAGACTGTGTTAGGAGCACATACCAGTTGGCTTTGCCTGGTCCTGAGAGGATGTATCAGGAGTAACAGGCTCCATGCTTGTTTGGATGCCTTTAGGTCAGCACCCACCATGGAAAAACATGGTCTCACATCATATCCATTATATTCACTATAAACTACAACCATCCTGATGGATGTAATCAAGGGAAGAAAAGCTGTCATGAAGTAAATGGAGACTGGCTGGTACAAATGCTCCCCTATTTGTCCACTGCACCTAATAAGCAGTACTCCATAAGCATGTTCAATTCACGAGAAGAGGGATGAGAAGGAGCCTCATCAACTGTTTGTCCCTGGGGTTTAATTCCTCTAATCCAGAAGGCAGCTTTCACAAAGGCTAAGCTGAGGGCTACCCCGATAGTCATCATCCTGCTGTTGCTTAAACGGCACTGTATTTAATTGTAGAGCCAATATGTCCTACTCCAGGTGACTATCATAGTTGATCTCCTTTGCAGCTAAGATGTGACTTAGGTTAGGCCAGTGGTCAGCAAACCACGGCTTGTGAGCCACATGAGGCTCTTTGGCCCCGTGAGTGTGGCTCTTCCACAAAATACCATGTGCAGGCGTGCACGTACAGTGCGACTGAAACTTCGTGGCCCATGCGCAGAAGTTGGTTTTCGGCCTGGGCGAGTCTACAGTGGGGCCTTGACTTACGAGTTTAATTCCTTCCGAGACCAAGCTCGTTAAGGAGCTCATTAAGGAGCTCGTTAACTCAAATTACTCTATCAAATCAATGCAAAAAACAGGTGAAGAGACAGCTGGTATCTCAAAAAACTCTTAGGACACTCGTAAGTCAAGGCCCCACTGTATTTTAAAGAAGTGGCGTTAGAAGAAGTGGGAGGTGTTGGTCGGTAGGTTGGGCAATGGGAGACGCAGTGCAGGTGGGCCGCAGGATACGTAGCACGGGGGAGGCACCAAATATCAACAGTACTTAAACTATATAGGTAGGTTAATAACAATGTACCTACCTATATAGTTTAAGTTTAAAAATTTGGCTCTCAAAAGAAATTTCAATCACTGTTGATATTTGGCTCTGTTGACTAATGAGTTTGCCGACCACTGGGCTAGGCCAATGAGACTAGCATAAATGACAGCCAGCAGGGCCTTTCCTTCTTCTTGCCTGAATGGAGATGTGATGTCTAGAATTCAGTAGCCATCTGGCAACCACATACGGGAAAAAGATGAGAGCGATCTACGAGAATTACAGAAACATTGGACCTAATATTGCTGAGGCCCTAAACCAAAGCTAGCAGCCACCCATCTCTGTGTAAGCTGCTGTAGTTAGGTTTATTACTTGCTGCCAAATGCATTTCTAAACAATACAAATGTTCTACCTTGTTATGAAATTAGGTAAAAATATATTTAGATATAACTAAGGGGTGGGGGTGGGGACTTTAAAAATAGCCCAAGTAAAAAAGTAAAGTTAAGGAACACCAAAGTAATCTTAAGCTTGCTGATGTGACAAGTGCCAATCTCTTTATTCTATTTTCAATCACAGCCACCAACATAAGCCAGTTTCCTGAGAGCAGAGATGCATTAATTCAGAAATCCCATTCCACATTTATAACAGTATCATTTATCACTTAAGACTGTCAAAGAAAGACCCATTCTCCAAGAAGATAAAAGATACAGATATTTTATGTTACTGGAGTGACTCCAAACAATAATTACAGCACCACTTATAAAGGACCTACTGTGTACCTTGACACTGGGCTTTTAAATATACTCTCATTTTACCTTGAGACAACGCTATGAGGTAGGTTTAATTAAGCTCTTTTCTCAGATGGGGAACTGGGTTTAGAAACTAGTAAGTATATGACGAAGCCTGTGGGAACCCAGTGCTCAGCGTTCTTCGTACTGTTATGTTGCCTACTCCGGAAGCACTGCTGGTTTTAAACTACTTGGCCAACATGCATATGGCTTGGGAGCCAGACCCTACGTCATCAGGGCTTAGGCATGTGTGAAAGAAATGCACACATCCTCACAAATAAAGAATGGCCCCTAAAAGATGTCACTCAAGCTGCCGCAGACATGCGCCAGCTCGGCCTTCCAAAAGCACAGACACCACTGTAGCCACATGTCAAATGAGAACGAAGGTAAGGAATTACTGTCAGAATGAGAAAATGTCTGTCTTCAATTAAAGCTCAAGTAAAAATGAAAAAGAAGAAGAATGATACTCAGGCTGTACAACTAGATAGTCACCGATAACGGGACCAAGGTTTCTAACTTCATAGCAACCATCAACCTGAGGGCCTTCTACCTTTCTCAGCAAAACATTCTTTCATGCACCCCAGGCACAGGGAGCAAAATTTTTCACTGTTTGTATTACAGAAAATCAGAGAGGAAGCACACTCAGGTCCCTACCAACTGTTTGGAGCTGTCAGGGCTGGCAGACAAATCCGACAGCATCAAGACAAGCTTTTCATAATTGCACCTTAATGACTTCACAAGCTGTAGGACTCTCACCTGCTCCAAATGTCACACAAGGGTCCCCAGAGAATATTCAGATCCCGGAGGTCTCTCCCCAGAGCCAGGATGGAATTTACCTAACACGCTGGAAATAGATTTTGAATGTTATCAGATGAAAGGTCCTGGTTCCAAGGATATCTCTGCAAGAATCATCTTCCAATTCAGGTGGCAGGATTCAGTGAGGAACTACAGGGAGTTCCAGCACACAGGAACATCAGAGATAATTGGTCTTTTCTTCCAAGCATCTTCAGATCAATTATAATTGTCAGGAAAAAGGTTAGAGGCACCATTCATATACTGTTTTGCTTTGTTATCTTACATTCACTTGATTTCCTTGGACTGTAAGACAAGGCCTACGTTTAACCCTGGTCTGCATTTCAGCAATTAAGGTTTTTGATGACGACTGTATGAACATTTTCAAAGCCCTTTCATCTATACCTATCATCTTAAAGGTACAGTCCCTTGAATAAAACTGATTAGGGTTACACTGTCTTGAATGAAGTGAGAAGACACATGGGAGTTTATGAAAGTTTCCCACACAGAAGAATATTAAAAATGAAAAGAAGATTATATTTAGACTTGATCTGATGCTAAGGACCATGCCAGGGGGCACCACGAGTGCTTACTATCTCCACTCAAGATATAGCTGCACCCACATAGCATCTCCGTGTCGGAACTGACTCAGATCCACAGCTTGGCTCTGCAATTCAGCGTCACAGTGTTTCTTCAGAGAAAGTTGAGCCTCTTGGCAGGGTTTTCCACTCTATTTTCTCAGAAAGGTAATAATCTTTTCAGAATCAGTATTTTTCGCATTATATTTGTTTAATAATCACTTTAATTATGACTTTGTAACCCCCTTCAGCATAATAAATTAATAATCTAAAACCACTCCAAAAAAATGGAGTTTTTTGGTTAAGATCTTTCATTCTCTCCTCTCTTTGAAGACTTATCTATTTCATGCCAAGACCATATCAAATTTGCTTTAATTACAAAATTTCCTGTCCCAAAGGATTTGGGTTTTATATCAAACAAGCTTCAGCATTATTCCCTAGCAAAGTGAGAGTATAAAACAAAGTTCACTTCATATTACATTCAATCTCTGTGGGGAATGACTCTGCAAAGAAGAAAAACAAATGTCTAAGGATAGTATCAATGAAATGAGTGTCACATTAAAGAATAATAACATATCAATATGGTCTCAAAGTAAGAGATCTTTACTGCTACCTGAACTACCAGTACACCCAAAACATACAACTCAAAGGTCCTAACCAATAAAATTGCTAAAGATCATTTTTACATTAAGCCTTTTACATTAAGAGAATGTGTGAGCCGGCATTTTCTAAGCTGTTAGTTCCATAAATAAATTTTTGCTGTAAAGTAAGTGGGGGGTGGGGCTGCATTCTGCATGTCAGTGGGACCTTGGACCAGTGCTGAAGCAGACTAACTCACTGCCTAAAAGCAGTCTCCAAACGTGTTGTCACCTTCTACAATTATGATTCCACTAGAGGCCCGATGCACAAAGATTCATGCAAGTAAAGGGCATCTTTCCCATGGCTGCCAGCACTGCCTTCACTCTGGCCTGGAGCCACCTTTCCACCTTCGCTCTGGCCCGGAGCCACCTTCATCTTCGTGCACTGCTCGGAGGCCCGGCCCGGACTCCACCATCTTTGTCGTGTCAATTTGCATATTCCCTCCTTATCGGCTGTGGGTGCCGCCATCTTCTGTCACGAAGTGATGGTCAATTTGCATATTCCATCTTTATTAAACAGGGTAAGTCCATGGAGGGTGGGGATTTGTGATTATGATGCCAGATTTCAGGACTACTGCTATAACCCATGTTGGAGATTCACAATGCTCATCGGCAAAGTCAAGGTTATGAAAAATATAAATAACTAAAACCTACTTACTTCCTTTAGTCCAATGTTTGCCAAAATCATTTGGCCATGGGAACTCCTTCTGTCCTTCTCCTCTCCCATAACTGTTAACATTTTCCCATCAAATAAAGTTTGGAAAATACTAATATAAGCGAGTCCAGTATTTCCATAACCCTCATATTCTTAGAATCTCATTTTTATACACACTAGATCAGAAATGGTAAATATACGGAAATGCTCATGTCAGGAATTTATTGCAAAAGGACTCCCTGGAGATATATACTAAGTGGTTGCTATTCAGAGCTCCGTCTCCCTATGTCCTACAATAAAACTAGAGAACTATAAAAGAGAAAATGACTTTCCGAAGCAGATTTCCATAGTCTTTCATTGATGTATAAGACCTTAAGGGTAGGGGTCATTTCTTACTCATTTTTGTATCAGCAACATTTCACACAGGGTATTAAATGAGTCAACGTTTGTTACCAGAGCAGTTCAAATGAAGATTCACATGATTATATTTACTAAACACAAGAGTTTATAAAGTTTTTTTAATAACATGAATTGAAACAAAAATGGTTTATCGTTGCCTAAAATCTCAGAAAATCAAACAATGTCTGAAGTCTAACACTTTGCATTTTTCCAATCATTCCATGTCACCTGTTGAACACATATTGTTCACTACTTGGCAGCTTGACTCATTCCAGACTATCAACCAATGATACCCCAATCTATCTGAGCAAGGATGAAAAACTCTAACAGACACCCAAAGGAAGGCTTTTACCTTTCCACCTCCTATTTGTGAAAATAGGAATTACACAGGGGCAGGGTCCTCTTTTCTTTACCCCATGTCTTTCTGAGAGGTGCTAATAATCATTTTGGATTGTATCCTTTTCCGACTGTGTGAATAAGCAAATGATCAAAGTTCTCCCATTGGATTGAAGGTCTCAAGAGAGGAGGATGTTTGTTTCGTTCATTGATGGTTCTAGGAGAGTGCCAGGCATGCTGGCTCCATAAATAGTTGTGCATAGATGAGGGAATTAATGAATTCCACATTCAGCACATGCACTTTTTCAAATATGCACGGTTCTGAGCTTCCTTCTCTCCAGCCCTTCTTCCCCCCCTCCCACCATCCTTCTTTCCTTTCTTCCTTCCTTCTGTGGGACTGACCTATCTACCCTCAGAATCATCAGTACTCAAATCTCAATTCCTCATCTGCTACCTCCTTGTTGAGGCAGCCAATATGCTCTCTCTCTATGTCCAAGGATTAATTGGGAGGGTGAATGGTTTATTCATTCTTTGGCCCCAGAATGGTAAAAGATTGGAATGTAGGAAATCATTGACTGAAAGCTACAATAAGGCTATTACATAGTTGACTCTACTTAGCACAGCAGCATAGAGGTCCCACAGACCTTCCCTAACCCAGACCCATGATCAAAGAACTGATTGAAATGTAATGATTCCAAAGTGTGATTTAATAATCTTTTCCCTCAACAGAAAAGTTGGGCACCATGCAATTTCAGCCACAATTTACTTTGTATGCATTTTTCTGCTTAATTTTGCAGAGACTTGACAAAACAGATCTACAATTTGGTTGTGTGATTTGCCAAGACTAACCCAAGCAGTTCATTGGGCAGTGCTCAAGGAGTAAATCATCTCCAATTCAACTTCTAAAGCCTGGCCAGCTGGGGGCATATTTCTGGCGTGATATTAAGAGGACCTTTGTGAATAGAAAAACAGACATTTAGATTAGTTTTTTAAACCAAAGCAACTAATAAATATGTATTTTGTGTTTATTTCTTCAAAGACCAATAGATATACCGCTGCCAACAAGCATGTTATCTTAGAGTGCAGACAGTGTCTGAGAACTGAAACCTCACACTTTTCAGCTAAATGAGACCTGTACCTGCTGAGCTCCAAGTGGAGTATCTTCTTTATGCTCCCTAGGTAACCGCTTCTTCCTATCCATTTTGTATGCCTCATTCTGCTTTGTTCCAGGCATATCAGAGGACTGTAGGCTCTCCCTTCGGGGATCTTTCAGCCTAGCATCGTCTATTCTATTCATTTTTAACTTGGGAACCCTTTTTTCACCATAATGTGTAATCACTGGAAACCCCTTAGGGAATCTTTTAATCATTTCATCCTCTTTTTGCCGAGTATATGATAAGGGATGTAAAATAAAGCATTTCACTTGAGATCAATACATTATTAAAGATTTTATCATAAAGTTCATTTAAAACAATTTTTATAAGATTCATTATGTATGAAGACAATCTCAACCTGTCCCTATTTAATAAGTAATACATGCTGCTTAATTTACTTTAAATTTATAAGAATAATAATGATTTGTCTACCATTAAAATTTTCAATAACATTATATCAGGTTTTATTTTAGGGATCAAGCACATATTAAAATGTAAATTGAGTTTTAAATATACAATATTGTTTCATAAATAAACACATTTTGGTTGTGATAATTAAGTGTATCATATACCTGCACAACATCTTTATAATTTTCATGGTTTCAGGTTTTGATTTGCATGCACCTCTCAACAAATAACTGTAGAGTGGGTATAAATAATTTTAACCTTAGCAAATGAAGAGCCAAAGTGGATGAAATAGACATTGTATTTTATATTTTTAGCACCTGTTATGTTATATAAGAACTCTGATCAACTCATCTTTGATTGGCTCAGGACAATCTCAAGGTTATTAGCAGGATTATAATTTCTATGCTTACTTGTCAACTTATTTATGTCAACATCAATGTTTCTTATGTTTCTTTTCAAACAAAAGTTCATAAGGTTCTAAATTAAACTATGCATTTGTATTAATCTGCTTGGGTTGCAATAAAAAAACATGAAGGCTGGGTGGTTTAAGTAGCAAAATATTAATTCTCACAGTTCTGGAGGATGGAAGTCCAAGTTCAAAGCACCAGCTCTTTCAATTCCTGGTGAGGACTCTCTTCCTGGCCTGCAGACTGTAGCCACCTTTTCACTGTGTCCTCACAGGGAGGAGAGAGATCTCTGGGTTTTCTTCCTCTTTTTACAAGGATACTTGCCTTGCTGGATTAGGGCCCCACCCTTATTACCTCATTTAACCTTTATCACCTCCCCACAGGCCCTATCTCCAAATCAACAGTCACACTGAGGGTTAGGGCTTTAACATATGAATGTGGGGTTGACAGGAATATCCAGTCTATAACAGTATGTTTAAGAGTACAAATGCAATAAGTATAATAATGCTCAAGGCTCCGACCTTAGTCACTCTAGATAAGTGACTAAGTTCTGAGCATGGTCATCTTACCTTCTCTAATGACCACAGATTTGCCCAGGAAGCTTTCAAATGGTTACAACTTTAATAGAAGAAGTTTTGGGAAGGAGCAGGAGAGGAGCTCCATTTTACAACTGAAGACAAAGGAGCCGGGCCATAGGCCTGACAGATAACAGAGTTAGAAACCAGGGGCTCTAGGACAACTGAAGGGCCCCAACTGTAGCTCCACACTCTGACCCAGTCTTGTTCAAATCCATAGAGAAGTTCTGCAATGTTCTAACGGGTAAGTTTGCTGGTGAAGCAAACATTAACCCAGCAGGAAATGGCCGATGGTACTCAGAGCACCATCAGGCTATAATTACTTGGTGGCCAAAAGTCAGAACCATGAGCCGAAACAGAAACAAAAGCCCAAACTCCAATTACCAGGCCCACAATACGAAGACATTAAAAACAAACAAACAGGCCTGCAGTGCATACTACCACTCCATCACTTCTGAAAATTAAAACACCCTTTCTTTTCTACCAAACCAGACAGGCATTCTTGTTTCATACAATGATGAGCTTAGTAATTTTTAGTAAACACAAAAAAAATGAGCAAATTTGGATTCATTTGATAAAATTTTATTCCAAAAGTATGATACTATCTCCATGTTTAAAACTGAAACTTAGAATCTGTTAAAAATTATATGATCCAATGACCTTAATTGTTAATTACCTAAAACCACAAAACTCTTATTTCTAGGTTTTGACCAAGACTCTAATCATTTTCTTGAGAATCCCACACAAATTTCCTTGATATCTGAAGGTTTAAAAAATGATTATTCTGAGGCAATCCTAAAGAGCCACTAGGGGAAAAATGCAAAGTAGGAAAAAGCATGTCAAGTTGACCACGTTCACAGAAGATAATGATGGGACATACAAAATGCCCTCAACATTTAGCCTCTTAAAATTTTCACACACCAGAATCCATTACAGTCAGTCCTGCTGCAACAAAATGTGTTCTTAAAAGTATCTATGCTATGCAAGTGGGGCCGTAAAAACCAGAGAGGGCTTATAGAGAACGCGGGGTTAGCAGAACAACACTGAGAAAGGATATCAGTAACATTAAATCAAAATCAGAAGCTTAATAAAAATGGTAGCACAGTTCTACATATGTAAAATGGTTAAGAAATCCATAAATACTACAATATTAATGGCACTTTACCCCATAAAAAGCCTAGAGTTTGCCTAGAATTGGGTGTGGGAAAGGATGCATCTTGTGAGTTGTCCTGCAGCATGGAAGAAGGGTGAACTGACATTAACTGCAAAGCTGTAACACCAAATGTGGTTGGGTGGGGCTCATAACATATGGGTAAACTGAGGCTGTAGATGACCAGATATGTATGTGCATGCATTTAGCTGTCGTTCAGCTGGCTGTGGTTTGTAGTTCCCTGCATTCACCTACTGTTTCTCCAGGAGGAAATGGGACATACGCAAATGGAAAACATTTGTGTTATGTCTGTTCCCTAACATATAGAATGCTTTGCAACAAATCCTCATTTTTCAAAAAAAGTGTTTTAGCAGAACTGATTCTACAGAGAATTGATTAAACTTAAAAAAATAAATAAATAGAGACTCAAATTCAGAGATTAGAAAGTTGGGAATGACTTCAGGATCATTTAAGATATTATATCACAGGTAATATTAAAATATTAGTATCTTTGAACTTTATTTTTTTAAGGGTCTTGCCTCTATCCCTTAGGGACCTCTCATAATTTTTAAGACTTATTTTGAAGCAGAGAAAATACTAGTGGAGAGAAGCTTTAATAGGAAAAACAAACGCTTAGGTCACGGCCATGGATATGGTGCCTCATTTGATATGTAACATCTACCTATAGGCGGCTTAATAGTTGTTTGGGAAATCTATAATTATTATCCCAAAAGCACATTCCTACTGGTTCAAGTGAAAAGATACATATAACCCAAAAACAGATGTGAAAAGAGAATGTTATCAATTTGCTGGGTTCTCTCCATCATATATTTTGAGGTTCAGGAAAGCCAGGGAACTGGGGTACACAGTAATTTCTAAGAGGACTGTCACTACATCACTGCTACAGAAACAACAACAGGGTTGGGCAAAAGTAGCTTCACAGTTGTAATACAAATAAATAATATGATAATGAATAAATAATACAAGAAAAAACTCTGCTTCACATACAACTGCAAACCTACTTTTACATTGTTTCCTGTGGTGAAAAATGACTGGAGGACCCTTCACCTACTTTCCCAGGTGTGAAAATATGTGCAAAAGAAGGCCATCTTTCAAAAGAAGCCTGGTTTTCCCCAATATGCATGTAAGAAACAGAGAATGCTCCAAGTTCAGCTAAAGAGGAAAAGGAAAAGATTTTGCAGTAACTGTTAAGCAATACGGCCTGTTAGAATCTACTTTGAAAACATTTCGATATTTCACATTCAGTGAATATTACTGAACACCTACCATGTACCAGGCACAGATGTCAACTTGCACAACAAACTCCTTGATGGTGGCAGCTAGAGCCCGCATTATTCAAACACTGTGCAGGTGAGCCCTCTGACCATCCCCAGGTTGAGAGCCATCAATTTAGTACATGAAAAGGTACCACACTTTAAGGGATAAAGCCAGTTGAAATTCCAGAAAATAAAGCACAAAAACTTGGAACGGAAGAAAAATTGCATATCGAGAAATGTCTGGATTCTTTTCCTTGTTTATTTTGTCTTTGTATAAGGAGATGTTTGGGATCCAACATCGAAGGGGGAACTTAAGGTCTTCACGAGAATGTGCTGATCTGAGCCATTCCTATTGATTCTTTTTCCTCCTCACCCAAGGATAGTTTTTCGACCCGTTGATTTTTAGTGAGAGAGTGGAAGGGAGAGGGAGAGGCAGAGAAACACTGATGTGAGAGAGATACATCAATTGGTTACCTCCCGAAGGCCCCTGACCAAAGCCAGGAGTCTGCAACGCAGGCCTGTGCCCTTGACTGGAATCTGGAATCTGGAATCTGGAATCGAGCCCAGGACCCTTCAATCGCAGGCTGACACTCTATCGACTGAGCGACACTGGCTAGGGCCCTATTGATTATGAATGGAAGGTCACCCATCCCTGCTGACACATTAGGAAAACCAGAGGACTTGGTAACAGAGACACCACATACACTATGGGAATTGGGGGTGCAAGATGGCCATGGGAGAGAACCGGGCTGTGAAGTCTGAGCCTTACTCTCCTTACTCAACCCCCAGCAGTCCCAGTGGGGACCTCAGAGTCAGAGTGAAGGAAATAAAACTTTTCCCCTTTACAGAGAGCAGCTCCCCTTCAGTATCTGCAGTACTGCGAGTCTCTTCTCAAAGACTAAGCACTAAAGGAATCAAGTTTGTTTTGCTACTATCACTAGGTTGTGTAAGTAGATGCATCAATATGCCCTTTTGGAGGGAACACTTCCCACATGCTCTTTGGACCAAATTTTATAAAGTAATATATATAGCCGAGACCGGTTTGGCTCAGTGGATAGAGCATTGGCCTGCGGACTGGAAGGTCCCGGGTTTGATTCCGGTCAGGGGCATGTGCCTGGGTTGCGGGCACGTCCCCAGTGGGAGATGTGCAGGAGGCAGCTGATCGATGTTTCTAGCTCTCTATCTCTCCCTCTTCCTTTCTGTGAAAAATCAATAAAATATATTTTTAAAAAAAATAAAGTAATATATAAAATGAGTTGACTTAAATCGGGTATCCAAACATACACCTTCCCTAGATTCGTGGCTCATGAGACACATTGATGAATAGAGCTAGACTGCAACCCACATCACATGCCCTGAGTAGCAACTGTAAAAGAAAATATCATTAAAGGGATCTCCATCTCCAATAAAATACAACCTACATTACTAGCAAAGAGACATCATCAATCACCAATGCTTAAGAAAATAAGGCAGAATCTCTTTTTTTTTTTTCAGTAAGCTCAGTTGGCTTCAAACTATAAATTCCATAGTGATGTGCAATATGTTTTTGGAATTATGTTTCTTAACCAAAGGTACATTTTTCCTGAGAGATAACAGGCAATTGATATTCTCGTTTCAATTACTTTAAGTAGGAAGCTTAAAAACATAACCGCATGGTCTATATTTTTATAAGAGTTATTACTAAAATTATTTTGCCTGTGCTTTATTTTATACCTGAATTCTGAAGACAGAAAATCCCTTCTAAACATACATAAAAAAGGAAATATGGGTGACTTATGTTTATCATACATGTATTTATCCATCCTAAAGTAAATAACCAATGTGTTACTACTCATTTAAATAGTCTCTAACGTTCTTTACTCTGATTACAGACAGTCCTCCGGTTACATCGGACTTGACGGACGTCATTTCGTGGTTACGTCACCATCTCCCATTTATTTATAAAAACAAAAAGTTCCGTCATTTCGACGAATGTACATATGTGCTTTATGTTTATTATTTATTTATCACAAGTAAAGGTCAGGAATTGTTATCTTTCTTTTAAATTTTTGTTACTGTTTCACTTCATTACTGCTGTGTCTGTGCTCCATGTGAGTGACGCAGGTGCTTATGTAGGTGGGTTCCGACTTACGGCGAAAATAGCCTTATGTCGCCGTAGGAACAAATCTCCAACGTAACCTGAGGACCTACTGTACTCATGCACGGTAATTTTTCATTGATAAAATGTAATCTGCTAAATTAAAATATTCTTACCTTGGGAAAGGACCACAACTCCTATTCCCAAAGTTTACAGAAATCACTGAGAATGGTGACTATACATGCACCTCATGTCTTCACTGGTGACAGATTTTAAATGAAACATCATGGAATCAACGTTGTCCGTGTGTGTTTTTCCTTGAATACATGTAAATAGACTTTCCATTATTAGCCAGAAGATTGCCAAGATTAGTTTTCTTTTAGATACTCAAAAACTCAGACAGATCTAACAGGATAAGCTACAGAAGTCAAGCAAAAACTCCCAATCCAATCTTCCATCAAGAGCCAATTAGTTGAAGGCCTTAGAAATAGAACAATGCCCCAATTCTTTGCAGCAGCAAATTAAAGAAGCCCTTACCTTTTAGTCAGAATAAGTGACAGATAACCAGCATAATAAACTCAACAGACATGCCTGTAATGCACATTTCTCAGTGGACTCCCCAAAGCACTGTGCATAAAACCCCAGCCTGCCTGCTCCAACCTTCACTGTCTGAGACACCCGCTACCAGGGTAACAAGAAAGGGCCGAATGAAGCAGCAATCTTAGTTTCTTAAAAAACCTTTGTCCTGGGAAAAGGGAGGAGAAAAGAGCAAGGGGTGGGGAGAGAGAAAGGAGGAGAAGGACAGAATAATTACTTTCAGGAAGGTGAAGTGGTGTTTGCCATAGACTAAATGCACAGCGACCAGCTTTTCAAGTTTGAATGGCTCTGCTTGCAAGCTCCTGAAAGAATCTGCCCCTACTTCTGCCACTTGGGAGAAAGAGAGAGAGAGAGAGAGAGAGAGAGAGAGAGCCAATGTATGGACAGGGAAGGAAGGGAAGGGGGATGGCTGAAGGAATGGGAGGCCAGTGGAAGGGCGGGGGAGAGTGCTAAGATGTGACCCACATATGGAATGAGCATTAGAACAATGAGGCCGGGACAGCCAAACCAGTGCACTCTGGGGCAGCAGTTTCAAAACACGTCTTCACCGCTTTGCAGGAAAGAGGGTATAGGGAAACATAATACAAACACAAGCTAATTGAAAGAAGCAACTGGACACAAAGGGAGCTGGCCAAATCACCAGCAACTGGGACACTGTGGGCTCCTGGAGTTCATTTCTGTGCAGCCTGTAGGGTTTTTTCCCTCCTCACTGGAACGTTTTTTGGTCCCGGGGGTCTAGAATTCCAGAGGACTCAATTAACACCATACTTGGCTAGCTCCCTGGTCTGATCCATATGAAATAAGCTGCCTTTTAGCATCTCCATAAAATAAAAGAGCCCCCAAACTGGGGCTGCTGCTCTTTTATTTCCTCTGCAGAGTAACAGCCAAATGAGCGCCGAGGGGCAGGGGAGCCACACGCATATGACACATTAAGAGAGGATAGAAAGGGCACGATGATGGGGTTGGACATACTGAAGCATCTTAAATCTGATAGAGCTGTAAAGTCAATGAAACCAGCTCCTGCATCCCGAGGGCTTGGAATGCCAACGGTGTTTCACCTGTGAGACATTTGAGCTTAAACTCACTGGGACTCTAATGATTGCTGTGTTCTGCGTTACATAATTCTGTCTTTTGGCAAAGGATGCATTCATATACATCTCAGAAACACCGATCCGGTAAACATTGCACGGTCACCCCAGTGACCTTCATAAAGCCTTCCTTACAAGTGGTATCCTCTCTGGTTCTGCCTTCACTTCACTGTTGAACAACTGAGTTTCTTCCATCCCAGTAGCTTTTATTTAGTAATACTTTATTTCTAGTGCAACGAGTATGATATAATAGCGAAAAGCATTTATACGTTCTGTCCACTGCTTACTCTGGAAATGCAGATATTCCATCAACCTGTGAAACAAGAGATGGCAGCAAAACTTTCCAAATACACCCACACACACACACACACACACACACAGTCAATTTCAGAATGAATGCCATGGTTCTTGCGTGTGTAATTCCAATATTCAGATTTCAAAAGTGTGGGACCAGGAAAAAAAATGTCCATGGTAAATTCAATGCTAGAATAGCTAGGTTCACAGCTAGAGCAAAAAAAAAAAAGCAAAAACAAAACAAAACACAAACACCTAAAGATCAAATTTCCATAAGAATAAGCTCAAGATAAAATCTTCATGCAGAAAAAGATCCTTAATTCCCATGTGTTACAAAGGCCTTACCAGTTAAATCATGGGATATGAAAACCTGTGTTTAAATCATTGTTAGGCAATGACACAAGCTGAGGAGGAAAATAAAATAAATAAGTGACAGGAAAGAGGGGCTGTCAACACCAACTCCAAATTTCATGCTCCTTGGCTTGATCTTGTATTTCATATAACACAGGAATTATCCTCCGCAGGAATAATGGGCCTCTTCTTGTGAGGTCTGGTTCTTTAAAATCTAAGTTTGAAGAAACTTGGGCTGTGACTTATCTGAGAGATAAAATGAAGTTGGATTAGCTGGCAGCTGGGCTAGGGCTGGAGGCTACAAGTATTCACTGGTGTTTACAGCTGCAACTGCAAGTCATAGTCCAGGCAATGTTGCAGCTAAAGGTCCAAAGTGTGCTCCTCGGAGCAGTGATCTTTGGGATGTGGCAAAGCTGAGCTTCTGGCCAAATGAAAAGGACGCTTTTTATTTGCATTTACTTTTGTTTTATTTGTCATTTTGCCTAGCCAGGCCATGAATCAAATCAAACAAAGAAACACTTTCAAAATGCTATATTCCAGCTTCAACTTGATGTTGTTTTTGTCTCTGCTGTTTTGAAATATGAGCCGAGATGTAAATGGGCTGTGTTGTCATGCATGGGGGCTGCCTCACGCAAAATATTCCTATTAGGTGGGCGCATTCCAGGTATTGTGGGGCCTGAAGCAAAGCAGTGGAGGGTCCTCTTTAAGAAAAGTGTATAAAATTAGAAATTGAAAAGTAAGTAGAAGGCTTTGGAAAGGGCCCATGACAGTGAAGGGGTCTGAAGCTTAAGCTTCAATATATTCACAGTATACAGGGTGTCCTAAACATGCGTAAGTACTTTGGATGATTAGAAAGTCAGTGTTTATGAACATTAGTTAATTTTCAAAATTTAAAAGAATCTACAGAAAAGAATACTTTTTTTGTCAATGCCTATTTTCAAACTGATGACCCTACTAATCCAAGCACTGCCGATAACGTGAAGCAATGGAACCTCAAACATCAAGAATCATTTCCTTCCGTATCTGTGCACCCTCAATTCATCCACTATTGCCAGTTTTGTACCTTAAATTTTCGTTGATATATTCCCATAAAAAAAAAAAAAGGTTTAGTGGCACTTTTGAATAAATTTTCTTTGTTCAAAGCTTAGTCTGACTTCACTCATTATTACAAATCAGTTCAACTTGAAAAGGAGTGGAAATTAAGTGACTTATCAGCTATGAAAGTGTGCATACAAATTTGGGACACTCTATATATGACTCTACTATGGGACCTCCCTCAAGAGCACCTCAAGGGGCCCAGCTGGGGTTGCTCAGTGGTTGAGCATCAAACTATGAACCAGGAGGTCACAGTTCAATTCCCAGTCAGGGCATATGCCAGGGTTGCAGGCTCCATCCCCAGTGAGGGATGTGCAGGAGGCAGCCCATTGATGATTCTCTCTCATTATTGATGTTTCCATCTCTCTCCCTCTCCAAAAGTTTATAAAGTGACCATTTAAGGTGCTTCATGGTAATCTTTCATGATAAGAGTTCTGCATTTTAGGGCATTTCTAATTGTTATGGTCATAAACATAGGTTTGTGATGTGTGCACACACAAATGTATACTGCATACCCGCCAAAAAATAGAAAGATTGTCTGGGTTATAGAAGACAAGTATACTTTCTTGCCTTTTCAACATTTTATAGTCATATTTTTAATGATGTATTTACAAAACTTAATATACAGGTATATACTGCTGTAAAACTACTGTAATCCTATTTTGCTGCAGAATACTGCACGACGGAGACTGAGAAGTGAGAGTTCTTATGACATAGATAATATTGTGATTCCCATGTCATTAGTGGCCCCAGCTAAGTTAGAGAAACTCCAGTATAAGGAAATATTAACTCAAATGT
>NW_006296540.1:1306071-1313487 GCF_000327345.1 Myotis davidii
ATTATAAAAATCATAGGAAACTAATATTGATGCTATACTATTAGCTAATCAACAGACAATTCAGTTTTTGCCAACTGTCACAGGCATGTCCCTTTGCTGATTCAGAATCCAATTCAGGAACCTACACTGCATTTAATTGTCATGCCTCCTTAGTCTCTAATATCTGTAACATTTCCTCAATCTTTCTTTGTCTTGCATGACCTTGACCTTTGAAGAGTAGTAGCTACTGATTTTGTAGACTGTCTTTCAACTTAGCTTTATCTGATATATCTTCATGATTAATTTAAGGCATGCCTTTTTGGAAAGACTATCATAGAAATGATGTTCTCCTTTCTTCTGCATCATATGAAGAAGTACGTGATATTGATTTGTCTCATTACTGGTGATGCTAACTTTGATCATTTGGTAAGGTCACGGTTGCTTGGTTTCTCCACTGTAAAATGACTATTTTCCCCTTTTAACGTATATTTTCCTATGGTGAGATACTTTGGGACCACACAGATATCCTGTTTCTCCTCATACTTCCACCCACTAATTTTAGCACACGTTGATGCTTTCCTCACCTGCAACAATTATCGCTGTGTTGTTTCCCCAAAAAATAATTTTATATTTCCATTATTCCTTCTCCATTTATTAATTAGAATTCTACTGTAAGAAAGAGCTGCCCCTTCTAGAATAGGGACCTTTACATGAGAAATAGTATAAAAACTGAATTATCTATCCCTAAACCAACACAAAATAGCACCTCTGGGCCACCCAGACTGTGATGGTACGAACACTCGGAAGCCTTCCCTTTCAATCCTCGGCAGCTTTCAAGCTCCTTCGGCAGCTCCACTGCAGCGAAGGAGAGAACAGAGGCAACGTGAGGACCCAGAAATGCCATCAGTTTCCCACTAGCCACTAAGGCTTATAATGAGAAAAGTTTGTAACAAATGGATAACTTCTCTTACAAATTGTGTATGAGGCAGACTTAGGCTATATATCCCATTTATGGCATTTTTCTGGTCCAGGATTGAATTCAGCAACTCACACCTCATTCTGTTGTCATGCCTGGGTTGCTCTGGCTGATTTAAAGGATCACACCTGCCCGGCATGATACACCTGGCCTGCAAAAGGCAACGAATGGCCAACATTCCACACCTCACATCTGCTGACCACCAACTCCCAGTCCATCCTGATCACCATGTCTGCGCTTCCTCTGAGCCCTGCCTCCACATGCCTGCTCCAAGTCTATGAAAGATCTAGTTTCTCTGAGTCCCAGACTGAAGCTGTCTCCTTAACATGCATTCTTCAAATAATGCCTCCCAGTTAGAAACTGCACAGAGCCTTTGCCCCTTCACATCTACAAACACCTGAGAGAACCACAGCTGACTTAACATACTAGCTATTAGACTACAATTCCAGTCATGCAAACTAACACAAATAAAACTAAATTCAGTCAAGAGGAAACTCTGTGACAGCAAAGCCAGATACTCATTCCAGAAAGAGAGGAGCACACTGTTACCATCACTGAGATACACGGTTCGACTCCTCACCAATTCTTTCTCTGGGCATCTGTAAAGTAGAGGAACCCGCCCTGGGGTTTGGGCATATATCAGACTCTGCCAGAAACAGCAAGGAGAGAACAAAGAAGCAAAACAATGGATCATTAATATCCCAGAGAAAACTCCCAGGGGGAACCCTGATGTATTGTGAAGGAAGGCTGGGGGCCAGCAAAGGAGCTACCTAGACCAGTGGTGGCAAACTCATTAGTCTACAGAGCCAAAAATCAACAGTACTACTATTGAAATTTCTTTTGAGAGCCAAATTTTTTAAACTTAAAACTATATAGGTAGGTACATTGTTATTAACTTAATTAGGGTACTTTTAAGGCTTAGGAAGAGCCACACTCAAGGGGCCAAAGAGCGGCATGTGGCTTGCGAGCCGCAGGTTGCCAACCATCGACCTAGACCCCTCTGAGGTGCCATGGAGAGGTGTACTGGGGCACACTCCTCAAGCCGGCATGCCTCACCTGGTGAGGATTAAGGTGGGAAAAAGTCTTAGGAGGAAAGGTTACAGACTTACTTGGAAACCAAATTACATAGTTCCCTTACTTCCTAGGTATATACTCCACAAACATCCTTTAAATTCACTAAAACAGAATACGTCTCCAAATCCTATGAGCTTTCAATCAAAATCTGTATATAACCATACAATTGCTAAAACAGAGCTCTGTATTGATTATTTATTATTGGTATCTAAAACCTTTTAAATTGCATTTCAATAGGCTGTCAAAACTTCCTCAAGATTTGCAACACCAGGGGCTAAATTTTCATCCAAAATAAATGATGACGTAATAAGGTGAATCTAATCCACTCCCTGTTATGATATCATTGTTTCCATGACTGCCCATCCCAAGATGGAAATATTTCATAAAGGAAAAAAATGAAAAAGCTACTTCAGCACCTAAGCTGCTACTGGAACTCTGAGCTAAACAATAAATGTATTGCTCTTAAATTAATTTGTATGGTCATAATTCCAAAGACCTTCTAGACTCTATAACAACAAAATGCTGAAGCAATGTCTTCCCCTTGGTTTAAGGTGTACGGCTCAATACTTCAAATCCCAGGGTAATCAAAACTATTAGTCACTCAGACTGTTAACTATCCAGATGGTACCTTTAAGAGTCAGAAAACTAAACAGATGTAAATCTTTGAAAGATATTCACAAGATACAACCACAAGGGCTGACTTAAGAGAGGAAGATCTCCATTCTGACAAATGGGTAAAAAATGCCTATCACCATTCAATAAAGAGAGGGGAAATGGAAGAGGAAATAATGCAAAAGAATTTAAAAACTAGCACCAACAGACCAATCCTAATTTTACAATAAAATTTTACCTCCAAATCTATATATAAATTTTTCGAAAAACTGATTTCTACTTAAAGGGGTTTCCTCTTCTGTACATTATGAATCAGCACAAATTTAAAATTATACACGGGCTCTCAATCCCCCCCATTAATTCACATGGATCAAGTATCCATGGACACACGATACTATGGTAGAGACTAAGCATCTTTCATCCAAACTACACTCTCCTGATGTCCATGCCCACCCCCTTGACTCACACCCTGAATAGTTCTACAACCTATTTTCCCACAAACACTTGCTCTGCTCATTAGCTATGCACTACAATACAAGATGACAACGCCTGGCTCTGTGCTTATTTCTATAGTTGTTATGAAGTAAATACCATTTTGGTGAATAAAATGAAAGGAAACCCAGGTACATGACAGGACTTCTTTCCCTTCCTTGGGACCTTATTTACATAGCACTGCCAGAAAGTTCATCAACACCATACAATTGTGAATGGTTAATAAAAACAGTGATTATAATAATAAATTCCAACTTGAGACCATTTCTCATTCAAAACAGGTCTATGAGTTCCATTTGGATTTTCCTGCCAGCACGAAAAAAAATGTTTACAAATGGAGAGACTGTTTGTAAAGGCAGCACCTTTCATGCTACTTAAGAGGTTAGATAATATTCCCCGAAGGGTGCTTTCTATCAATAGTTTTTAGCAATTTTTTTCTTTCTTTCTCTAAATTAAACCTAATATACACATAAATGGTGCCAAGCCTGAAAGGAAAAAAAAAAAAAAAAAAAAACACAGATACCCTTTTATGTAAAAAAAAAAAAAAAAAAAAGCTCAGGAAATAAAACAACCTTTCCAGTAACATGCTTAACATGAGAAAAGGTTAGGCAGATAATTACCATTTACATTTACACAGTCAACTGCCAGATTTTTAAAGCTGACTAAACGCTACTCTAGTTCATTATGTAACCATGCGACAAAGGCTATTTTTTCTTTAGAATTTCAGTTTCCCTGAGGTAAAACCACCAGGAGATTTGAATATTATCCAACAGTATTTTAAAACTTCATTGAGACATATTCTCATCTTGTGTTAGGCAGTTTCTACCATGTTGGCTAATCCTATATAATAAAAGCTTAACATGCAAATTGACCAAACTGCGGAATGACCGGTCGCTATGATGCACACTGACCACCAGGGGGGCAGATGCTCAATGCAGGAGCTTCCCCCAGCCCTCTGGCCCCAGGCCAGACAAGGTGGGTATGAGCAGGGTCCCCCCGATCGCCCTGCCGGTCGCCCCACAGATCAACCCTGATTGCCAGCCTGGCTTAGGGACCCTACCCATGCATGAATTTCATGCACTGGGCCTGTAGTAATCAACAAAAAACAAGGCAACCATATTATCTTATGGTGGAGAGGGTTATGGTATGTATGTATGTATATATGTATGTATTTGTGTGTGTGTGTGTGTCCAAGGCTGAGAATGCAGTAGGAGTAACTGTCCAACTGAAGAGTGGGGCTGGGCTGCCCATCCAGCAAAGCTAGTTCTGCAGCCTCACACCATCACCCACCTCTAGGCTGCAGAGCAGAGGCGGTCACACTAAGGATGACTGTTGGCTAGAGCTGTGGGCCCAGGAGAGAGAGGTCTGTGCCTCTTCTGCTCTCACTCCATGGAGGCAGAGCTGATTCTACAGAGGGAGGGAGAGAGGTGCTACCCTGTCACTTCCAGCCAGTGAGCAGGGTCTTCTGCACTCAGGACACTTGGTTGGAACTCCAGGATTTCCCAGTCACAGCTTACCCACTGTAGTACCCTCGCTTGTCATCTACCTATCCTCTTCCTTCAACTCTGTCCTTATTCCCTATGCAACAGTCAGCAGTGACTAAGGAAAGAAGGGGGAAAAACAACTTGTTTTCTTCCCTCTCAAATGTAAATCACACACAGGGTTGTCCATCTGACTTGATGGAGACAAGCAGCTGAGAAAGACAAGGGAGGTCAGGAGACAACCTCTGACCCCATGCTGTCAGTCACCAAAACACAGGAGTAGAGAGTTTGGGCCTCTGTGATCCAGGAAGAGCTCATTTTCTGTGCAGCATCTGCTGAGCAAAGCTCCACAAAAGGTTAGTGGCATGGAGCTAAATGTGGCAAAAGAAAAAAATGCCATCCCGCTGCCATTATCTTACCAGCAGGAAGGGGTAGGGGGGTGGGAGGGTGGAACCAAGCCCAGATAGAGAAGAAAACACTATTAAAACATTGTGAAGAGCTTTTTTTAAAAAAAAATAATAAAAGGTTTATTAGACCAGAAACAAAAACAAGGTAAAAGGGAACCAAATGACTTTCATGACGAATATGGACTGAAGGCTTTCCATGGGGCAGAAACTGTTCTAGGTGAGTAAGACAAATAACGCCTCCATTCTTAGAGAACTAACATTTAGTAGCAACGGACGAAGGCGATTAAGAAATAACTTCACAGAGTGGTGTACGCTCTGAAGACAATGCAAAGCAAAAAAGAGAAACTTGGACGAAGAGAAGAGTCTATTTTAATAAGGTTGCAGGTAAGGCTCTCTGAGATTGAGTCATCCATTCAGAGGTCTGGGGGAAAGGTATTCTCCGCAGAGGGAACAGCAAGCGCAGAGTCCCTGCCTTCCCAGCATGCCTGCATTCCTGTAAATTTCATGAAGCTCCTATTTTTCACGAGAGTGACCAAGACAAATCCCCTGCCTCTGAAGTCGCCATGTGGAGTGACATGATAAGTGCACACCCAAGCAGCCACACGAATACCAATGGGAAGAGTTCATCACAATTTCCAAGAAGTCACCTTGAAGCATGAACTTGACTGAAGAGTTGGATTGTGCTCCAGACCTGTTTAAAACAACATGCTGGGCGCAGGAAATAGACTGAGCAAAGGCATGACATGTCAATAAGCCACACCTGTACCCTGTACATTACACTCTTACACCATTTCAGCACTTAATTGTATGAATTTGTTTCATGTTTCCCTTCACTGCTGGAATGTACATTCTTTGACAAAAGGGAACTTACTCATTTTGAACCTCGAGTTTCTTGCACAATGCCTGGTACATAGAGTCAGGGAATGTCTGTCCAATATATGGGATGAGGAGTGAAAAGACAGGTTGGTGGTACCTTGTGAAGGTTGGAATGTGCCGGGGGATAGAAGTTGGACCTCTTTCTGTAGGTATGAGGGCCATCAAAGACTTTCTAATTTACAAACCTTATGAATGATGAAAGTGAGCTTAACCTACCACTGAACCCGGAAGCCTTCCTTTATACTAGTAGAGCCTATATTGGTGGTGCTGACAGCTGCAGCTGATGTTGTTTAAATGAAGATGTGGCTTTTTGTTTCCTTCAGGGAAGAGACATATACTAATTGCAGTGCTTTTTAAGACATGAAACATGGTTTTAAAAGCTTGATAATCACTTCTACTAAAGGTTTCCTGCTGCGATTGTCAAATATGAGTCTTCACCCATTCCCTGTGACCCACTTCCCGGCCATTACCTTGTTCCACGTTGAATCAGCCAACCCATGTGCATTTATTGCATTCCTCCTCTGTGGACAGCGAGGAGTACTGTGTGAGATAACATATCCTCCACACTTCAGAATAATAAAGTATCCTTAATGGCCAAGGGCATTTTTGTTCCTACTGTAGGCTATTATCCAGTGCAACCCTTTCATCTCATTTTCAACCCAGGTGGCTAGGCTGGCTTCTGGAACAGCCAGATGATAGAGTGGGTTTCCTGGCTTCAGTTCATCAGGAACCACACTTTGTCCATCTTGGGTACCTCCAGGAATGACCAACAAAAGTGCTTGGCACTTCCAAAGCTCTAGGCATTGCCCCTGGAAGAGCCAGATGATAGAGTGGGTTTCCTGGCTCCAGTTCATCAGGAACCACACTTTGTTCATCTTGGGTACCTCCAGGAATGACCAACAAAGTGCTTGGCACTTCCAAAGCTCTAGGCATTGCCTCAGATAAATGACTCCATCCTGTACCACCATTATAACTACTCTCACTTCTGTCTTTGTGCCCCAGTGGCCCTCTCCAATCTCCACTCTCTTTTCAGACCTCAGCAAGATGTCAAAGCATTTGCTCATGGAAGCTATAGAGAGCTGCCCACCCCCTATGGTGTAGCTCTGTGCACCAGCAGGAACTCGGGCATGGAAACAGATGCCACAATTTGCCAACCAGAAATAGCACAGACGTGGCCGCACACCTTCAAGTACACAGGCACTAAGATTAGATAACTGTTCATTTCAACAAAAATGCAGCCCAGCTGATAAGAGATCCATGCGTTTCAGAGACCCATCCCACTTACAGAAAGGAGCAGGCAACTCCATGAGTCAGGTTCAGATGCAAACGGAGCACTCGGAGGTTCCCAAGCTCACTCATACCCTGACAAGTTCTAAGTACTCCATTTTACTGGGATTCATTCATTCATAGTTCTTTATGCTCTATGGGGTGGTCCCCCTTAGAGAAAAAAAAATTAAAAGAAACATGATGAATGTTAATAGTATGATGAGTTATCATGAGGAAAAACATGAAAGGCAGG
>NW_006296540.1:1314171-1317089 GCF_000327345.1 Myotis davidii
GACTATCAGTATCACAATTAGATACTTGAAAATAAATAACAGTTGTCATTCAATGGTTAGCATTATGGTGGTAAGTCTTAAAGGCACGGATTTGTTTCTTGTGATTGTGCCCAAAACATGTATCTCTTCAGCTGACAAATATTGAATACTTACTATGTTAAAGGCTCTGTGTTAAATCTTCAGGGAGATTTAAAAAAATACCACAAGCCTGTGTTAAAAGGTTGTAGAAGTATATGCATAAATAATATTAGCAAAACAAAAATTGGCATCGAAATGTCTGTGGAACACGATGTGAATTCAGAGGAGACAAGATCTTGCGTCTGGCTGGAGGAGGACAGGAATTCAAGGAGAATATCATGAAGGAAGGCTACACCAACGGTGAACTAAATGCAGTCCACTACAGTATGGCAGTGCTTGGACCTTCTAATTCTTCGGTCGTTTCTCTTCCTCCTGTCCTACTTTACTTGTTTCTAGAGGACAAGCGGAAGCAAGAAAATGGAAACTCAAGCTCCATTTTTTTTTTTTTAATATGCAGTTTGGGTAATTTTGATGTATACAGTCTTATTTAATTTATAAAATGAAATATATGGATCACTTAATGTTCATTGCTCTGAGTTACTGAGAAGTATACATAGCATGAAAGGCATATTCAAATCCAGAAAAGTAGTCAGTCCTTCTTTCCAGGTTCTGAGCCTGGAGAATGCCATGGCACGGGCACTGTCATGAGCAATGGGACCCTCCCTTCATGCACCATCCTGATAAACAGGGCAGTGATGAGGTGGGAAAGTCAGACTAACCACTGAGATAAGCTCCAATGCACCCAGGGCTTTGAAATGTCTATTACACATTTCATCCATTTATTCCCCCAATTGTCAAAAACGCATGAAACAGATGGGGCCTGACACGTTGGACCTGATGTGCACCCAGCCACCAGCAACTTCCTGAACTTGCTTTCCACTCCTTTGTCGTTGGATAGATGGTAGTCCCCAGCATTGTTAGTGCTGTGATGGTAATCGTGGTACAAGATCTGTTGTTGACCCTCACACTAGATATGCAGCCACCATGACAGCCAATATGTGGTGGGCCCTGCCTTTGTACTCGGTCCATTGAAGTGTTTGAGGAACAGTCTCATTTAACCATGAAACAACCCTTAGATGTATGGATTATTCCACCATTTTCTAGAGGTAGAAACTAAGTCAGGGTAACATGAAACAATTTCCTTAAGGCCACATACCTGCTAAGTGGAAAAGCCAGGATTTGAATTCAGTTCTCTCCAACTCCAAAGCCTGTAGTCTTAATCATGTGCTCTTAGCCACAACTCTGTACTGCTTCCCTGAGACTGTCTGGGAATCAGAGGTGGAATTCTGAGTTTTTGTCCCAGGATAAACTGTCAAGGATGTGGGTCTAATGCTGAACAAAAACTTCTCAATATATTCCCGCACTCTGACTTTGGCCGTGACCACTGGCCAAAAGAAACCACTAACGTGGCCTCCTCCCTCTGCTCCTCATGTCTTATCCTCTCTATTTACCTGGAGCAACTAACTGTACCAGACCAACCATCCAACCAACCATACCAAGGTGGAGACTGAACTTGATCTGGTGGCATGGGGTATCTCAACTTTGGCTGCACATTAGGACCTCATGCCCCCTGAGATTCTTCTGGCCTGGGTGAAACCGTTTTTTTTTTTGTTTTTTTTTTTAAATATCCAAGATGATTCTATTGTGCATCCAAGAATGAGAATTACTATGTTAAGGGAAAAATGTCAAGGGTTTGAGGCCCTTCTTTTCACAGTCAGCAGAGCAACTGGCTTCATCTCATGCTTTTGTGAAAGCCCATTACTATCTCCCTGCTGATGACAGATTGCTCTTTCCAGAAGAGAACAATGTCCCAACTGTAACCTAAAATTTAAGGAGGGCAAGGAAGAAAAGCAACAGAGGAGAAACTTCTTAAAAGAGTAAAATGCATTTCTAACCACAATTTAAATATAAAATAACTGATCATAATATAATGGGAGACTATTTATTGCAACTGAGAAGATTCTTTTTATTTTTGACCTTGCATCCACAATTCAGTGAGAGAATTATATTTAGACATCACATAGCTCAAGATGGCAAATATGCAGTTTGTGTATGAGTTTAACAGTATTTTCTATCCCTGCGCCAGTCTACTCGCATCTCCAGGTAATTCTCTCATTCTGCTTTGTACCCACTAGTTTCACCCGGCAGGGTTTAAGGCAAGTAGTAAATACTTTGTAAATATGAGTTGAATAAGTAAGACAGCAAGATGAAAAATGCATTTGACAAGGAACCTCCAGCTCTCTGACCTCCTTTTCTTAGCAAACTGAGATTTCAGGTTTGTTCCTGATGAGGTGATTAGAAAGACCTTGAGAGAAGAAACCATGCCTATGGCCACTGAATAAAGTGAGCATACTGCACTAGAAGAGATCAATAGGGATTGATAGAGATTACGCAGCTGTACTAAATCTTTCAACTATCTCTTTAAAAAGACAAGACTTAGAGGGAAACAGAGAGAAGTGCATGTCTGGAATTAATATCAAGACAACTGTCTGATTCCAGGCTCTAAGTTTTATTTTATTTACTAGAGGCCCAATGCACAAAAATTTGTGCACTCGGGGTAGAGGGCGGGGGGGGTCCCTCAGCATGGCCTGTGCCCTCTCGCAGTCTGGGACCCCTCAGGGGATGACCACCTGCTGGCTTAGGCCCGTTCCGCAGGGGATTGGGCCTAAGACGGCAATCAGACATCTCTCTGGCAGCCCGGAAGCCCTTGGGGGATGTCCACTTGACAGTGGGGAGCAAGCCTAAACTGCAGGAAGACATCCTTAGCACTGCTGAGGAGGTGGGAGAGGCTCGTACCACCTCCACTGTACAGGCAGCCATCAGCCTGGCTTGTGGCTGAG
>NW_006296540.1:1317140-1324512 GCF_000327345.1 Myotis davidii
GGGAGCAGGGTGGGGGTCCCGCTTGGGTGCCTGGCCAGCCTGGATGAGGAGACGATGGCTGTTTGCAGCTGGTCACACCCCCTTCAGGATGGGGGTCCACCCTGGGGTGCCTGGTCAGTCTGGGTGAGGAGCTGAGGGCCGTGTTCAGGCTGGCGGGGGACTGAAGCTCCCAACCTCTCCTTTTTTTCTTTTCCTTTTTCTATTCTGGGATTTATTTACCTTCTATAGCTGTCACTGAAGCTGAGAGCTGGCTCCAGTTCTGAGGTCCAGCTCCAGCTCTGAGGCTGTGGCTGGCTGAAAGCAGGTATCTGGGTTTGTTTAGCTTCTATAATTGAAACATTGTTGCCATTACTGCTGCTCTAAGCTCTGAGGCCAAAGCTGGCTGAAAGCAGGTATGTGGAGCTTGTTTAGCTTCTATAATTGCAACATTGTTTCTTAGAGTGCAGCTCAGAGGCTGGCAACAGCAGGCGGGGAACGTTGGCTTCCTCCATCACTGGAGCAAGCAAGCCTCCTGTTCGCTTCAGCTGCCTGGCTGCTGGCCGCCATCTTGGTTGGCAGCTAATTTGCATATCACCCTGATTAGCCAATGTGAAGGGTAGCGAAGTTATGGTTAACTACCATGTTTGTCTATTATTAGATAGAATTCACTAGAGGCCTAGTGCATGGATTCGTGCACCGGAGGGGTCCCTTGGCATAGCCTGCAGTGATCGAGCCAAAACAGGCAGTCCAATGCCACCTGCTGCTCCCGCTCATCCCGGCCCCACTGTGCCTGCTGCCACCGCTTGGTAGGCTCGCTGCAGTCTCCCAGCTGTGGCGGCCAGCCAAGCCCTGCATCTGGTGCCCGTCGGTCAGCTGAGTGGAGTTCCCACTGTGAGAGTGCAGCTCCTGTGTTGAACATCTGCCCCGGTGGTCAATGTGCATCATAGCGACCAGTTGACAGGTCCTTCAGTCGCTTAGGCTTTCATATATACAGATATTCCAAATTTTTAAAAAGGGGTGGAAAAGATAGAGGATTTGCATAGCTTACAAGATTTCATATAATCCAGCAAGATGATGTCAAATAGAACAAAGTAAGAAAGGAAAGACAAAAATGAGTTCTATTTCTTTGTGCCAGAGGTAGACAGCAATAGAGTCAACGCTATTTGCCTTCTCCTCTGCTACCTGACACCTACTAATTTCTAAAGGTGTAACTCAGATGTCACTTCCCAATGGATGACCTAGCTTACAATCCTATGAGTGTTTATGCTGAATTCCATTCTTGCATAATATAGCAATTGCTTATGGAAATGCCTCCATACCTAGGGCTCCTTAACAGTACAACAGCAATAGGCACCTAATACTGTTCGTTGGATAAGTGTAATGAACTAAATATTGTATCATATTCTGATACATATTCTGAAGCCCTAACCCTCAGTATGTGGCTATCTTTGTAGATGGGACCTCCAAGAAAGCAATTAAAGATGAGGCCCTGATCTTCCATCCTCTGGTAGAATTAGTGCCCTTCTAAGAAGAGACACCAGAGAACTCTGGAGACTTATCTATCTACTTATCTATCTACCTATCTACCTCTACCTCTATCTATTGTTATCTCTTTCTCTGTCTCTATCTGTCTCCCTCTCTCTCCCCTCCCACTGGAGATCATTAACCAAGGAAAGTCCCTGTGAGGACAAAGTTAGAAGTCAACTATCTACAAGCCAGGAAGATGGCCCGCACTGGAAACCGAATCAGCTGAAGACTTTATCTTGGGTGTCGAACCTCCAGAATTATAAGAAATAAATTTCTTTAAAAATAAGCAACTGCTGTTTAAACCACCCAGTCCATGTTATTCTGTTATAGCAGCTCCAGCTGACTAAGGCAACAAGAAATTGATGAATTTAATAACATGGTGGAAAAGCCACTTCATTAGGAAACTCTCTCTCCAATATGTATTCATAAAAAAGCAACATAAGTCCAATATTCCATTTCCTCGTCTCTAATATGGACAAGATAAAACCTCCTTTATCTAGCCTTAGTGACACTGTAAGAATCACAGAAGCTCTGAATAAATAATTATTATTATAAACAAAGCTGGGTCCTTCCCTATGTACTCCGACAATCAGTCTTCAGTGGCCTGCGTGCTGTAAGCCCTCGGGTCCTCCTCTTGAGGCCTCTCTCTTCCCACAGGCCATTATTTCCTAATTGCTCAATTAAGAAACTCGATGGTTAATGTATTAAGTATAAGGGCATAGTTGGTATATTCAAATTAGATAAGAAAAATCTTATCTGCTATTTGAGGCTCTATTTCAAAAATATATCTGCTTATATCAGGTTCAGGTAGTTATGAACATGGTTGTAATTTTCTTCTTTATATTCAAGTGTATTCTCTAAATCAGGGGTGGGCAAACTTTTTGACTCGAGGGCCACAATGGGTTCTTAAAACTGGACCGGAGGGCTGGAACAAAAGCATGGATGGAGTGTTTGTGTGAACTAATATAAATTCAAAGTAAACATCATTACATAAAAGGGTACGGTCTTTTTGTTCAATAGTTTTATTCATTTCAAAGGCCCACGGCCATAGTTTGCCCACGGCTGCTCTAAATTGTCAAGAGACAATTGAGTTAATTTTGAATGAAAAGCAAGAGAAAATCACACAAGGTAAAGGCTAAAGAAAAGACTCACATCCTACCCAGCAACCTCATAACAGCTGCTCTCTGCAAAAACAAGACCTCACCCTTCTTCCACGACCTCACCTGCATCTCTGCTTTCCACTCCTGCTCCCTCACACAAAACCAAAAATGTCCTGGAAGTTTCCAAAATGCTCTTCTACTTCATCAGTTCAGGTTACTGAGAACTGATTTTATTCCAAAGTTTTCAGGGTGATCCAACCCCATCACTACTCTGCCTGCTTAAAATACCTCTAATTTCATACCCTGGCTGGTGTGGTACACAGTCAGTTCAGCATTGACCAGTGCACCAAAAGGTTGCCAGTTGGATTCCCAGTCTGGGCACATGCCTGGATTTCGGGCTCAATCCCTGGCAGGGGGCATGCAGGAGGCAGCCAATCTATGTTTCACTCTCACATTGACGTTTCTCTCTGTCTCTCTCCCTGTTGCTTCCTCTCTCTCTAAAAAAAATCAATCAAAAATCTTTAAAAATAAATAAATAAAATACCTCTAATTTCTGAGTTCATCAGGAAATGCCAGCTTGTGCACAAAGCACAGATCTAGCCCACTGCCAGGCACTAAGAAGGCTCTCCAGAAACGTCAGTTCCCTTCCTTCCTACACTTAAACCCCCTTTTAAATAAAAGTGTCACTTGAGGGTGGCAGAATTAGCCATATGCAGTACTGTCTTAAACTTTTCTACACAGTCACACAGATATTCAGGGACATAAAAGGAATTTGCTTAATAAACACTCGCAACCTTCCCAATTCTGTGTTTTAAACTACACATGTTAATTTTCTGGAAGACAGAAGGCGAGTGTCCCACAAATTAAGTTTCCTCATAGACAAAAGCAGCTGTCTCACCTCACTTACCATCCCCACGGTCATGTTCAACAGCTCTAGCTTTCAAACTGCTGCTGGAGGTACATTTAAACTTAAGGAAAAATACAGTTCCGGACATCTGGAATCATTAAAAAGCAACCTAGCTTCTTCTCTCCCTAAGGATGATAATGATAAAGCCCATACTTAATGTAGTCACACACTTATGCTAAAGACACACAGTTAGCATATTTTAAAAATTCTTCTGCTTATTATTAACCTAAGAATATGTTTAACCATCAGCCTAGGTCTCGATTAACGGATCAATATCTCTTAATAAATATACTTGTTTGAGTTTCACATCCATTGCTATATTTTGCCTTGTAACAGAAACGAGGGATTAAAAGAGTGACCAAAATTTCACATGCCAGCACATCCCCATATAACATTACTTACACAAATTTATGTTTTTTTCTATGAATAAAACAGAAACAGAAAAGCAAATCATGATATTTGTTAACTGTCCTTACTATTCTCTGGAAAAATAACTGCAAATTTTCTATTGCATTTTCGCACTTAGGCTGAATCTTTTTTTTTTCAAATATATTTTATTGATTTTCCACAGAGAGGAAGGGAGAGAGATAGAGAGTCAGAAACATCCGTCAGCTGCCTCCTGCACACCCCCCACTGGGGATGTGCCCGCAGCCCAGATACATGCCCTTGAAGAGGAAGGGAGAGAGATAGAGAGCAGAAACATCCGTCAGCTGCCTCCTGCACACCCCCCACTGGGGATGTGCCCGCAGCCCAGATACATGCCCCCGACCAGAATCGAACCTAGGACCCCTCAGTCCGCAGGCCGACGCTCTATCCACTGAGCCAAACCGGTTTCGGCTCTTAGGCTGAATCTTAAGTGCAAGTAGAGTTCACCAGAGTAGCATGGAAGGGAAGTTTCACAGGAGCAGGAAAAGAGAATGCGAAGTCCAGGGTGAGGCAGAGAACCACTGGTGGGCACTCAAGGACAGAGAAGTCCTGCAGCACAAGCTCCCAAATCCACTTCCGAAATCAACGCTCTGATGTTGGTCATCAGAGAACATTGGGATATTCTCCGTGGCTCAGGCATCAGGAAGAAGCAATAACATACAGAGAACGGCAGACATTTGGACATCTATTTACACCAAAGCTCTGTGTCCAGAGAGAGGTAAGAGGTCCACGTTGTGTCCAGCAAAGTGAGATGTTCTGGGCTCCTCTTCCCAACTGAGTTTTTCATTTCCTAATGCTCCTCTCCTCCCCAGTGGAAGCACAGGGCTGAGGGTAGGGATTGGATACTGTCCTGATCCTTGAGGAAGGGGCATGCACTGTTCTCACTCTGTGTTCTCTCTGTTCCCCTGCTGGGCCTGGTTTTATGAGTGCAAGGGTCAGCTCCCGCCAAAGATAGAAAATGAAGGATCTTAGTGAGCACCTGAGGAGTGAGAAGTCAATCCCTCCAACAGAGCAACAGAGCAGAGTGGTTACACACCTCCTGACATGACCACCTACTAACCTTTGAACTTGACAAGTTACTTAGGCTCTTTAAAACCTTATGGTCCCCATTTGCAGAATGGGAAAAATACCTACCTACCTTACAGGGAGAGAGATTGCAAAGCATATTAGTAGGGTATTAGCCAGATAAAGGCTCAAAGAGTGTCAGATATTTAGATATTCTGGCTTCCCATGTACCTTTGCAAGTCCTTGCCTTTCAAGTTCGTATTTATAATACCACCATTATAAATATGTGAAAATTCCCCGATTAGTTAGAGAAGAGAATCACATGGAGTTCTAAGGTGGCTACTGTGTAGCTGTCAGAAGCCATATAAACTAAACCCATTCCTTCTGCTGGTGGGCTTGGAATAAAACATACTGACATCACAGAAAACAGAAGCTTTGGGCCAGGAAAAGGCAGATTTCACCGGAAAGCATTCATTCTGTTATTCCAGGTACTAATGGCTTATTATGGGCCAGGCCCCATTAAGGAGCTAGTGATTCAGGCCCAGAAAAAAAAAGAAAAAAGATGATAATCTTTGCCCCAAAGGGGTTTACATTCTAGTGGAGGGAGACTAAAAAGAAATGAAGAACGAAAGTATGTATGCTAAGGACTGTGAAGAGAAAGAAGCAAGAAAGGAGACCGCAGCACTGTGCGCAGGTTAGAGTTTCAGCAGGGCCCTCAGGTAGGATGACACTTGAATAAACATGTAGAGATGTGGGCAGGGGCGCCCCAGGCTGCAGATGCAGCACAGTAAAGGCGCCCGGATGGGAGCAGGCCTGCTGTGCTCCAGAACAGGAATGAGACCCTTATGACGAGTCGGTGAGCTAGAGAATGGAATGACGACCTCGGAGAGAATCAAGGCATTAGATTCCACAGAGTCTTTGTCAAGTTCACCGAAGTTAGAGAGGATGCCCTTAGTGTTTTGAGCAGAGAGAGATGATCAGACTGATGTTAGCCACATTATTGAGCTGAGGTGTTGAGGTGGTTGCAATGGAAAGTGGTCAGACTCTGAAAATATTTATATCTATAAATATACCTTTATATAATTCATAATTTTATAAATATATAATAAATACATAATATATAAATGTAATTTATATTATAATTTATAATATATTATCCTATCTAATAAAGAGGGGGGTATGCTAATTGACCATCACACCATCGCAAATTATGGCGGTGCCTACAGCCAATAAGGAGAGAATATGCTAATTGACTGCCCCACCCTCAAAGATGGTGGCACCCACAGTCAATAAGGAGGGAATATGCTAATTGTCTGCCCCGCCCTCAAAGGTGGTGGGGAATCTGCTAATTGCTGCCCTGCCCTCAAAGATGGTGGCACCCACAGCCACAAGATGGCAGCACTCAGTCCCCTCAGCCCCACCTGGCCGGCTTTGCCACACACCTGCCTCTGGAATGCCCCAGTCCCCCAGCTGCCCAGGGCTGACCTGAGGCACAGGCAAGCCTCGGATGGCAGCTGCCCAGCCGCCCAGGGCCACCTGAGGCTCAGGTACCCAGGACCAGCCAAGGATTGCGCTGCCAGCAGTGGCAGCAGCAGAAGTGTGATGGGGGCATCGCCTTCCCCTGATTGCCGGGTCGCCTCCTGCCCCTGAGGGCTCCCAGACTGTGAGAAGGGGCAGGCCAGGCTGAGGACTACCCCCTCCAGTGCATGAATTTTCATGCACTGGGCCTCTAGTTTATCATAATAAGCCAGAGTAGGATGAAGCTGCCATTATGGAGGTGAAACAAGGCAGATGGTGGAAAGAAGCAAATATGTGGGATTAAGACGTGGAGATTCTGATTGGACATGTTAAGTTCTAGAACCCTTTAAAGAACACATTTGAACCTGGACTGTAAGCGAGCATAAGGCTGGAGCTCTATATTTGGGGCGTACAGGAGGCATTAAAAGCCTGGAGGCTGCAGGAAATCACTAAGGGAGTGAATTTCCTTTCAGAAGAGGAGAGGTCTCAGGACTGATCCCCGGGCACTCCAGTGTTTGGGGATAAGGGAGACCAGGACTGACCAGAAAAGGAGCTGAGAAGGGGCGGCAGAGAGGTGGGAGCAGAGCCAGTGTTTCCTTGGATGAAGAATCACTCTCAAGCTAGAGTGATGGAGTGATAGGTTGTGTCCAATGCTGCTGGTGTGTCAAATAAGAGGGCTGAGAGCCACCGTGGCTGGTGTGGCTCAGCTGGTTGGAGTGTTGCCCCGTACACTGAAAGGTGGCAGGTTAGATTCCTAGTCAGAGCAGATACGCAGGTTGCGGGTTCGATCCCTGGTTGGGGTACCTGCAGGAGGCAACCAATCAATGTTTCACTCTCATATTGATGTTTCTTTCTCTCCCTCTCCCTTCTTTCTCTCTCTCTCTCTCTAAAAAACAAAAAAAAAAAATAT
>NW_006296540.1:1324536-1326241 GCF_000327345.1 Myotis davidii
GATTAAAAATACAAGAGGGTGAGTGCTGATGACTGGATACAGCAACATGGGTCACTGTGATGCTGAAAGGAATAGTTTCAGTGCAGTGATGAGGACAAAAATCTGACAGGGTTGGAGCTAAGAGAGTATGGGTGGAAAGCAAGTGAAAGAAATAAGAATAAGCAACACTTTAAGGAGTTTTACTAAAAGGGGGAGCTTAGGCCTTCAGACATGTGAAATCAAATAAAGGAGTTTTCTTTTGAGATGCAAGGGATTACAACAGACATGTGTGCCATTGGTAAGTAATAGGCAGCAAAGAAGATGCAGGAAAACAGTACAACAGGACTTTCCATTCAGAATCAAGGACCCAACCCTGAACCTGGAGGAAAACACAGGTAAGAGGCAAGGAAAACTGATGGGCCCTGAAGGGACAAGCATTGGAGTGGGACCTGGGCTTAACCCTTCAAACACTGGCATTCCCAAACTGACAAGCAGCATGTGCGAGTGATTTAGAGAACAGGGGCTCCTGGGTGAATCCCAGTGGCTTATCTATGATTGTTTTTCACAGCCCTGCCCCTCTCTGCCTCAGGCCTGACCTAGCCCTCTGACTCCTGAGCCTGCAAGCAGGGCCTGAGCTCACAGCAGATTATTACCTTTCAGGCTCCAGCAGCTGGGAGGCAGAGTTGTCAGCACATTGACTAGGAATAGAAAGAGAGGCAATGCCATGGGAAACCTCTATTTTTCTAGATCAGGTTTAACTACCTTTCACCAAAGAACTTAGCCAAGTGTCATCCAGCAAACCTAGCAGATTAAAAAAATGCAAATATTTGAATTATGCTGCTCATTCCCTAGCAACATTGCTCAGATACTCATAGGCACATGAAGAGATGTTAGATGCTGTAGGTTTGTTTCACTGTCAACACAGTCCTTGTCTTTATGCAACTCCAAATTTGAGGGGTGGGGGAGGGAAAGTAAGCAAGATTGACAAACATGTGCAGATTTATAATACAGATAAACAAACAGATTGATAAGAATGAACATGTTAAAACACAGAAGGCAGAAATTCATTCACTTATTTAATGTATTGTCTTATTTTTGGAAAGATTTAAGATGAATAAAAAAAGAGCATAAATAAGCCAGCAAGCATCAGGGCGTAAGGACAGGAGATGCCGGAAGATAACTCAGTTACTGACAGACTCCAAGGCATCAGGGACATCCCTTAATCGCTCTCGGCCACAGTGTCCTCCTCTCTAAAGCAGGGGACAGACCACATGACCTCAGGGCCTCCTTTACTTCAACACATTTTTGACCTCCAAATTCCTCTTACTTCCCAAAAGATATTTCTCAGCCCATCTGTGACTTCCGTTTTATAAATGCATTCTCCATGCCCACAACCATATCACAGACAACTCATTTACTCGGCGACGTTC
Organism: Myotis davidii; assembly: GCF_000327345.1. Classification (NCBI taxonomy): domain Eukaryota; kingdom Metazoa; phylum Chordata; class Mammalia; order Chiroptera; family Vespertilionidae; genus Myotis; species Myotis davidii. Next base: position 1,325,946 of record NW_006296540.1, read on the forward strand.
CTGTGCCTGCCAAGTGGCTCCAAACTCAGGCCACTTTCACTGATGCCACAGCCCCAGTTCCTGGGCTATTCCAACACGGTTCACAGCAGACGCATAAAAATAAACAGCAGAGCCCCGACCGGTTTGGCTCAGGGGATAGAGCAGCCGTGGGCAAACTATGGCCCGCGGGCCAGATGAGGCCAGTTTGAAATGAATAAAACTATTGAAAAAAAAGACCGTACCCTTTTATGTAATGATGTTTACTTAGAATTTATATTAGTTCACACAAACACTCCATCCATGCTTTTGTTCCGGCC
>NW_006296540.1:1326264-1329270 GCF_000327345.1 Myotis davidii
TTGTGTCTCTGGGCCTGCTGAGCTGGGGGCCTTCAGGCCTAAATGCCCTGGGCCCCTGTCTGGAACTGAAGTTGCTCTGTTCTGACTCAGGGTTAGGTTTGGTGAGGCTTAGGAGTGTCAAATGCTGACTACTAACCCTGGAAGAAGGATGTGTGCTAGTCTAGAAGCAAACCCCAAGGAGGGATAATTTATAGATTGGGCAAGCACAACTCAGTGCCCAGAGATCTGACTCTGGAAGAATTACGTCAAGCAGAGTTCTGAACCCAGGAAGCATGGGGGCCCTGAGGACTTATGGAAGGACTTCAGGAAGTTAGTGAATCCCATAAATTAACCATGAACTTTTCATGGGAGAGAGTCTGAATAGATTTTACTGTTCCATCAGCTTTTCTAGGGAATTACAATTCTCTGAGATTTGCTTATTATTTCTGCGCACAATTCTACCTCCTGACAGTGGTATTTCTGACTGAAACAGTAAGAGGGCAGAGGCAGGCCCCAAATAAGAGCTAAATAGGGCTCTACTACAAAACATGCTAGGGTACACTGGGTCGAAATAGGCCGGTAATAAAGGGCCCACAGTACTTCTAAACAAGTTTCTCAACTGCGTTGTACATTTATTCCCTCAGATATCACAGCAGGTTTTCACTGCAAACCACCCAAGTATGTAGATTTTTAAAGACCACTTAAACGCTCATCTCCCCAAGGAATTAAATTACCATGTATAGCCTATTCCTCTATTAAAAATTAATGAATTTCCCAGCTCCTAGGATGGAGGCCTTCATTTGTTTCATAATGAAAAAAATAAAAATAAAAAGCTTTGATCTGCAATTCTCCAAGGCGGGGATTGTTTTTATTCTTCAGTCCTTCTCATTAAAAATAAATACTCCATTCTTTAAGATACACCTGCAAAGCACTTAAAACACCAATTCAAACAATGCTGCAAACCACCCAAGTATGTAGATTTTTAAAGACCACTTAAACGCTCATCTCCCCAAGGAATTAAATTACCATGTATAGCCTATTCCTCTATTAAAAATTAATGAATTTCCCAGCTCCTAGGATGGAGGCCTTCATTTGTTTCATAATGAAAAAAATAAAAATAAAAAGCTTTGATCTGCAATTCTCCAAGGCGGGGATTGTTTTTATTCTTCAGTCCTTCTCATTAAAAATAAATACTCCATTCTTTAAGATACACCTGCAAAGCACTTAAAACACCCATTCGAACAATGGGAGGCCTATTTTCGACTCCCTGCAGAAGAATCTGCTGTTGAAAGCACCGCGGCAGTGGGAAAAGCACTTTTCTTCAGTCCCAGGCACCATTCTGGGTGGCGAAGGAGCAAAATTGAAGGTTTGCAACTAATCAGTATTTACAGAGCAAGCTCAAAGGGCGACTTCTTAGAACCGAACGTCTGAGCTGTAATCAGAATCCTTCACATATTGTCTTTTGCTCAAGAGGGAGTAACGAGCCAACTTGCAGTTATAGTTCAATTCATGGAATACTTCAGGCCACACCCCTAATTCAGTCCAAATTGCCTGGAGCACCTTTTCTCTAGCAGATGCCACACAGCCTGAATAGCCAAAGGTAAATTAGCGCTTAGTGTATAACCAAAACAAGACCAGCAACAGCTAGAGTTTTCTCTCTCAAGCGATCACTGTAATAAAATGCTCCTAACCAGGTCCTAAGTGTTTTATGTATTATTAAAACAAGGGGAGTGTGAGGCCTTCCAAAATGAACTAGTTACGAGAGACTTCTTGCTAATTCAAGTGCGGTCATTCAGAAAAACAGCTACATCAGAACCACACTCTGTACTTGAATAACACAACCCATCCCATGCCAGTGACCCAGTACTGATTATGTCAAGGACTGGATGCACCAATGGAGTGCGTCCCCTCACAGTCTGAGGGGAGGTTTCTCAAAGCAATTTCCAGAATCTGGGCATTCACATCCATTACTCACCCTAGATTACTCAAGCTTCTGAGACTCCAAATTTGGAATAATCAACAACCCCGGACGGACCTGTCACTGGCAGTGATTACCTGCCTAGCAGTCTGAAAGCAGACTGGAACCCTGAATCGTTCCAAGGTACAGACATGGCTCGCTGACTCCCTACCATACATCAGCTGCTGGAATGACAAAGCGTCACCAGCACTGTGTGTCCCCGCTGCCAGAACTGGCAGAGTTTCCCACTAGGATCCTTCTCAGATCTGAAGCCTGGGGCCCACAGCAAAGGGAGGCAGGCCGTCTCCAAGGACAGGAGCTGAGTCACGCTGTTGTTGGGCAGCAGCTTCTGCCAACACTCCCATCTTGGGGAAGAGCATCTGCAGGGCTACTCAAGAGAGCGGCCAAGCTGCTTCCCCACTGCCTGCCATCCTGCCCACCCATGATCCTCCACGGAGGGGCAGGGAAGCAAGGCGGGACATTCTAGAAAACAAAACAGAATCCCCCAAATGAGCGACATGGCGATACTCCCCCGCCACCACCTCCTCTACCTCAACAAAACACACAAAACGTAAGTACCCTATTTGCCGGCGTATAAGACGACTGGGCGTATAAGACGACCCCCTAACATTTCCACTCAAAATACAGAGTTTGTTATATACTCGCCGTATAAGACTACCCCCTCTTCCGCACACCTTCCACACACCAAATAAAAGGTAAAACAATATCAGATTTGATTTTAACATTTTAATTTATATTCAAATGCTTATGACATGCAGGAAAACTGTCACAAGGCTGTATGTAATCAAACATATACATAAAACAGTGCAAGTTTATTACCGGTAAACATACCGGTAATTCACTAAAGAAAACACACTCTATAGACTGGTACCGTAGATGCTTCCCAGGAACACAGGCAAGCAGCCCACAACCTAGAGGGACTGTCAATGATAGAAGTAAGATAACAAATAGAGGGAGAGCAAGTGCCGGGCAAGTCCCTAGCAAGTTTGCTGGCGTGACAGTTTCACCTTAAAAGCCTTCAAACTCCTCTTCATCATCTGATATTAAAA
>NW_006296540.1:1329428-1337023 GCF_000327345.1 Myotis davidii
GTCGGCTGTGTGTGATTTTGCGATTGTGGTAAAATCGCATAACAGCAAAATCGCATAACAGCCGAGCATACACCCAGCAGCGCTGCTGATGCCTGAACGGTACGTGGAATGAAGTGGGCGGGCATCGGGAGGCCACTATGGCATGGGGCAAGCACTATGGGCAGTCTATCTGAAGTGTACCTGGCGTATAAGACAACCCCCCACTTGGAGGCATATTTTTCAGGGCCAAAAAATCGTCTTATACGCCGGCAAATACGGTACATAAGTGACGAAAGAGAACTTTCCTTAATTTTGGCACTGAATTAAAACTATATGAATGCTTCATCTTAGGAGACAAAACACTGACATGCACAACAGAACCAGATATAAGACTCTCCTGCCAAGATGGCTGCTTTTCCCTAAGTATAAAGAAAAGAATTTCGAATTTGGCTGAGATAAGACTGTTTCAATGAAAACAGAGGAGTGCTGCCTGCCTGTCCCCAGATGTCACACAGATGATCGAACGTCCACTTGAGACTCCTCAAATGAGCTGTAAGAAGGGGATGAGGCTCTGAATAGAACAGGCTGAGCACTTCACAATGTGCACTGTGTATTACTTCTGCCGGCACCCTAACTCCTTCACCTCTCTACACACATCAATACTGGGGCAGAGCAGTCAATTCACCTAGGTTCTGGAAAGCCTAACTATTTGGCAAAATAATGATAACAGCATTAATAAAAATTACTAAGCCCTGGCCAGTGTGGCTCAGTTGGTTGGGCGTCATCCTGTGTTCTGTGCACCAAAGAGTTGTAGGTTCGATTCCCATTCAGGGCACATGCCCAGATTGTAAACTCAGTCCCCAGTGGGGGGCACGCAGAAGGTAGCCAATGTATGAATGCCTCTGGCATAAATGTTTTTCTCTCTCCTTCTCCCTTCCTGTCTTTCTAAAAATCAATAAAAACCTTTAGAAAAAAAAAGAGCATTGTAGCATTGTAGTTGATAACCAGTGAACAAAGTCTGATGTTTAAAAAATAAATAATAATGATACCATGTTAATAGATAACAGCTTGCCCTTAGTAGAAACTAGATGTATATACAAGTGTGTGTGTAATTAGAAAAAAAATAGACTGGCTAGGTTTTTCAGAAGTTGCATTCTTAGCTGTGCACACACAACGAATAAGCAGACCCCCTGCAAAGTCATCCTAGATACTCTGCTCTCTCAATCCTCCCCTATAAAAAATGGAAGACATCAATCTCTGACTTCATCATGAAACCCCAACTTTCCTGAACACTCCCCAGTTCACATCCCAGAGATAACTACTAATTTCACGACAGTCTGCAGCCCTCCTCAGTTGTGGCTCCCTCCCATTCCCATTCCATAAAGAAACCAGGAAAATAATACCTGTAATGCCATTTTCCTAATAGAAAAATTCTATCACCAATGAGCTATGAGCATCTAACTTCAATCTAGATGAAAACCCTGTTTCTTCTGTCCCCTAGGTAATACCTTCCTTGGCTATAATTCAGCAATTCAATTCCACTCAGATGATATTTATAGAGGATCTGCCATGTTCCAGCACTGCACTTGATCTGGAGAAACAAAGAAGCATGAGCCAGCAGCAGCCAGCAGTGGAGAACTGACCTGAAAGCACTCCAGGGCAATATTTCAGGTATTATGCTGGGAGTATGTACAAAGAGCGAGGGGCAGATCGATAAAGTCCCCCTAGCACTCAGCCTCTGCACAGTTCCTCTTAAAAAATCCAACACAAGTCAGTTCAAACACAGCATGCCCCAAGGTCCACAAAGGAAAACAAAAAGCACCCTAGGGTTGGATGGGCCCATTCCAAGAGCCCTGGCTGCCTTCCCACCCCAGTCCTACTCAGTCCTGAGCTCCTGGAAGGATTTTCCAGGCTCTAATCCTCATAACATGATATTCCCATTCTAACCCCATTCCGAATTGCTTTCATTTCCTTAATACCTAAGAGATGGAGTCTTTAGAATTGGTGCAAAGACCAGTGAGCGGCAACATTATTGGCTTGGCCACTTCTGCAAAAAGAACCCCTAGCTCCTTTTCCAGCATTACGTCCATTCTGTACCTCTGCGAATTCCACACTCCATCCAAAAAGAACCACGTCTGGAATCACAAACTTCATGATTTCCCATTTTTTTTATCTCTGATAAGCTGCATCCTTTGCAATAGAGCCTTCCCTCCCTTTGCTACAGGTCCATCCTTTAAAGCCAGCTCAAATGCCACCTCCTCGACCATCCTCCCAATGGAAGTCTACTTGATGCTGTGCTAACTTTCCATTTGTTTATTCATTCACCACACATTTACTAAAAACCTTTTCTGTGCTTTGTTTGGTTCCAGAGAGGCAGAGTGAATGAATAAAAGTTGCTCCAAGCCCTCGGGAAATTCAGAGACATGTACATACAGAAATGCAACATGATAAAATAAGAGATATAATCAACTCCCAAGAAAACATTTGTGCCCCCAGACCCAAGAGAAAAAAGAGCATCGGCTTGGGTAGGTCAGGAAGGCTTCAAGGAAGAGGTCTCATCACCCCTTTTGGACTTAATCTACTCTAGAGCAAGGTCAATGTCTGGTTTGTAACTCTCAAGGTACACCAACCCAATAAACCGTTGGTAAAAGAAAGGAATAAATGCATGGATGAATAAATGACATATCAAACTCACCCTGTGGCTTTCATGCTATGCAAGGCAATTTTAACCAATATTTCCAGAAAGCATCAGGGTTCCAATCTCACTGAGAAGATAGGGGGATAATATCACTTAGCTGTTCCTGAACTGAAGGGGAGACCAGAAACATATTCAAGTGAATAGGCCGCCATTATCTGTAAACCTGCAAAAGAAAATTGGATTCAGCAATTTGGGGCATTCGCCAAACTGCGAGCTTAAAAGTCCCTGAAACCCAAACTATTAGAACTAATCAGTAGAAAACCGAGGGGGTGTTGCAGAAGCAGTGTCCTGACAGAACCAGGCTTACCTGACTGTCACAGCACTGAGGCCGCTTCGGAAAATGATTTAAGGTTTCATTCTTAAGGTAGCTGTTTGCTGTCAACATTTTTGACTGATGAACTTTATAATACTCCAACTTCCGTGTCAAATAAAAAAACCTGAATGCCTCTCAACTCAGGGGCAAAGCTTGACACCAGTGAGTCTCAGATTTTATTTTGCTTTAAGGGAAATAAAATGGTTAGCAGTATAACAGTTTCTGGGGAGGCAACAGCAAGATGATGGAAAAATAGTTTAAAGAGAATCAGTCTGAGTTGCAGACAAGAGCACTGAACTAGGATTTGCACAGGAGTAGGATTCTGAAGCTCGTGTTCCAGTACCAGCCCCATAACTTAATTGTTATATGACTCTAGAGAAATCAGTCAACCTCTATACCTTACTTTTCTCATCCAAAAGACAAGGATAAGCATGTTACTTCAAAGGCTTATTTTTAAAGTTAAATCGGATTATACATTTCAGGTAAATGCAATGGATAAAAAACAGAACTGATAATTACTGAAGGCCTATCCAATGCTGAGCTTATCTGCATTCATAGCAAACCTTAATGTGGAATACAGATTAATTTATGTTTTCTAAACAGCCTAATTACAGTGGGCCAAACAGAATTATATTCTTGTTCTACAAATGAAGAAACATAGAGGAAGCTGGGTCTACTGATTTTTTTTAAAAAATATTTTATTGACTTTTTACAGAGAGGAAGGGAGAGGGATAGAGAGTTAGAAACATCTATGAGAGAGAAACATCGATCAGCTGCCTCCTGCACATCCCCTACTGGGGATGTGTCCACAACCAAGGTACATCCCCTTGACCGGAATCGAACCCGGGACCTTTCAGTCCACAGGCCAACACTCTATCCACTGAGCCAAACTGGTTAGGGCTGGGTCTACTGGTTTCATATCCAATTTTACATCCAAAATGTCACTTTGTACCATGTTATTTTGTAAACTCTCAGGCCCCATAGATACAATACCCACTGTCACACAAACACAGACCTTTATCGGTTCTTATCAGGTGGATTTCAACAGATTCCCAACTGCCCTCTCTGCTTCCCATATCTCCTCCTGCCCCCGACTCCAGTTCTTTCTCACTACACTTCTCCTTTCCCAGGACTTTCCAGCATCGCCTTACTTATCATCCACAGGGCTGCTCATGCTTTAAGGAAAGTTCCAATGTTCTTTCCCATTCTCTCCACCACCACCCCTCTTTTAAACTAAGACTTGTGAACGATTTATGTCCTCGAAATTCATTTTGTCTTCTCCCACTTTTGTTTTTCTCACTGGCCACCCCACGGTCTACTATTTCCTCTACTACTCTCCAGCTCTTACCCATGTTTCAAGACTCAGCTCATATTTTTCCTCCCCTGAGAAGCCTATGTATATACATCTAGTGGAAATCAAGTCTTCCATCTTCACACTCCCCCTGCACACTGCCAGTATTTTTCTCACTGCACTTGTCCCGTACCATGTCTAAATGTAGAGTCTCTTAGTTGAGGCTGAGATATCATTCTGAGGACCAGTAGTCATATTTTGTCATCTTTAATGTATCTGTAGTTCTTTTCATAGTGCTTTACAAATAATAAGCATTTAGTACCAGCTTGTTGAAGTGAATGAAATTGAATTTATTCAGCCTTCACTGTTCATTCCACAAATATTTACTGAGCTCCTTCCATGCACCAGGCACAGTTATAGGCTGTGGGGATACAGGTGAGAACAAAACTAACATTCATCTCTACTAACCTATTTGAGGTTATAGATAAATGAGTAAACCATTTAGTATGTTTGATGGTGATGATTACTATAGAGCAGTGGTTCTCAACCTTCTGGCCCTTTAAATACAGTTCCTCATGTTGTGACCCAACCATAAAATTATTTTCGTTGCTACTTCATAACTATAATGTTGCTAATGTTATGAATCATAATATAAATATCTGATATGCAGGATGGTCTTAGGCGGCCCCTGTGAAAGGGTTGTTCAACCACAAAAGGGGTCGCGACCCACAGGTTGAAAACTGCTGCTATAGAGCAAAATAAAACAAAAACCAGATCAGAGACATGTAAAGTTCCAGAGCAAAACAAACAAACAGTTCTCAGTTTTAAATTGACTAGTCAGGGAAGACACAAATGAGAAAAAAAATCATAAAGCAAAATTGATGATATATGGAAAAAATCATTTACAGAGTATGGACTATGTACAAAAATGTCCTTAGAAACTGCACTATTAAAGACTGCAACCTAAACCAGACATGCTCAGACCCTTGAGGATCCTTAAAGTATGATAACAGAATAAGACACAGACAAAAAATAACTAACATGAGACAGAAGACAGGAAGTCCTAATAAAGAGACTTAAAAATCTCTGATCACTAACAACAGTGTAGTGACTTCCAGGGGTAGGAAGGGGTGTGGGTAGGTGGAGGAGGGGATGGGGGGATAAATAATGTTGGACATTCTTTGGGATTTTACTGAAAGACAAGAGCATTACTGTGGAGGATGTGTTGCGGAATTGTGCACCTGAAACCTGTAATTTTGTTAATCAGTGTCACCCCAATAAGTTCAATAAAATGGGGGGAAAAAATCACTGATCTGACTAGAGACATCAGGACGAGCTTCAAAGAGCTGGAAGTATCTGAAACTGGCCTGAAAGAAGGGGCACAATTTGTACAGGTCATAGGGTGCAGATGGGGACTTGAGCAGTAAGACCCTTGGATATGAGGACTGGTTTAAGTTCTAGGAGAAGGAGTCACCCAAACATACAATCATTTCTTCCAGGTCTCAATGCTCTCAGGTCTACTGTTACCACCAATGGGCTAGGGAGTGATTAGGTGGCTTCCTTAGAAGAATCTTCATTTCTAGTTTATTGATGCATAACTTTCAATCGAGCACTCACGATAGGGCAGTTACCGTGCCCGGGTCTGAGGGAAAGCCATTTAAGACTCAAGGCTGCCCTTAAAAATATCATACTCCAGGATTGGGGAGACACGAATAAATTGGGGATTGGCATTCAGGGCCACAAATGCACATATAAAGTGAAGCACGAAGCCAGGGAATGCAGGAGAGGCATCCTGATCAGCAGGGGAGTTTGTGAAAGGCTTCTCAGGCAGGTGCATCCTTGAGCTCATTTGCATGTGTTTAATTAGAATGCTGTCTTAATTACGGAACACACTTATACTTGCAGAAACTTGGAAAACCTAATAAATTAGAATATAAAAAAATAAAAACCACCTTAATTCTACCACCCAAAAAGCTTCTACCAATTTTAAGCTATTTCCTTCCAGTGATATTTGCAACCTCTCTCTTCCCCTCCTCACTAAAGATAGCAACAGACACTCATATACATGAGAATGCATACACATGTATTTGTGTCTCATACTTCTTATGTTAGAGACCTTTTCTAATGTTATCAAAAATTTATGACAACACAAATCTAATGGCTATGTAATACTGCATACCATTTATTAAACCATTTCTCTAATATTAGATGTTTAAGTTGCTTCAGATACAGTATTTTTTGCTGTTATAAATGGTGCAATAAACATATTTGCGCCTAAGTATTTGTTACAAAGAAGTGGAATTATTAAGTCATAGAGAACATACATAATTTAAACAGGCTTGAGTTTTGAAGAACAGTAGAAGCAAAGTAATAAGAAATGCAAGGGCAGTATTAGCACAAGAAATAGTATTTATGAAGCTACATGGTCATGAAACAGCCTGACAACTTCCAGGAACTTCAAGTAATCTGGCAAGGCTATATCAAAGGGGTGTGTATGTTGGGGTGAGGGAGTGGCTGAATGGAGATGAAACTGGACTGATGAACAAGGACCAAACCATAAACATAAATAGTCTTGAGAGCTGAGTTATAGGGATTTAACTCCATCACAGAGTTAGTCATGAGAAACTGAAATATTATCAGGAAAAGAGGAACATGATGATATTTGTGATTTAGAGAGCCCACACTTGGGCAATGACAGATGGGGAGGAATGCTGAAGCAGAAAAGACACGTTTGAGGGCTACTGTAATAATCCAGGAGAATACCATGAATGGTGTGAAGCAAGGCAACAGTGATGTACAAAAGGGATACAAAGGAAGGATACTAAGCTGCTGGAATCTACAAAGTTTAGTAACTGATTTGGATTAATGAGAATTCTACAGGTAACCTACATGGTCCTCATGTCAAATATACTGCTGAGGTTCTCTCCAAAACCTTCGCATGTCAACGTACACTGGGTGGTCAGATTATTATGACCACCTGACGTTTGTAGGCAAATTAGCCGTACACTGCATACAAATATGGAAGCCGAAGGCCTGTTTGAACACCTTTGCTGTTTGCAGTTACCAAGATAAAACGTCTCCAATTCACACAGGAACACAAGGATTGGACAATCGAGCACTGGAAAAAAGTCATGTGGTCCAATGAATCACGTTTCCAGTTGTGTCATGCAGATGGCAGAGTGAGAATTTGGCAGATGAGTCATGAAAACATGCACCCCACATGCATGAGTACAACCCTTCAAGCTGGTGGGGGCAGTGTTATGGTTTGGGACATGTTTTCCTGGCATGATTTAGGCCCTTTAATTTGTGTGGAT
>NW_006296540.1:1337065-1349440 GCF_000327345.1 Myotis davidii
AGAAGTTAAAAGAGCCATCAGGCAGCTCGTTCCACAACCATCAAATCTCCCAGAACTGGACAGTGCTATTCCTCAGGCATGGTGTCAGATTCTGCGCATCACCTTTCAACATCTCATGGAGCCAATGCCAAGAAGAATCGCCGCAGTATTGAAGGCAAAGCGTGGCCCAACGAAGTACTGATGGGGTGGTCATCTGCTGACTCCGGACAGATGTGTACTCAATACCTTAGAGTTTTATCTCCAAAGTGACCTCCATTTTGTACCTATGGAGGAGACCATGACCCCAGCAGCAGTCAATGAAGGGAGAGGTGGGGTCACACATGGGCAGAGCACAGCAAGCATGGAAAATAGGTGAGCCCTAATGGGTTTTCTGACAAACCTGCATACTGTAAGGTTACCTTGTACACAGTACACAGGGTTTATGAAGTCTTACCCAAAGGAACAGCAGTGTGACTTTAAATGATGTTACTTTTCTTTGGACCGACCTTGACACTACACATGCGAGGATTTGATCCTTATGGTACAGGTATTTCCTAGTTCAGAGCTTTTGTTTTCCTTTCCTCTTCTCTGTGCGTATCGGTGGTCCTTAGAATCCAGCTGTACCCACCACAGAGGACAGGAAGGAGTAAACAGGGCACACTTAATCAACAAGCACTGTATTTATCATACTCGAGATAGACCGTCTCCTGAGATGGGCTGGTCTCCAGAAAAAACGTCCCTCACTCTATCACCAAATCTTTTCTAATTGGCACCTGGGGCAAGGGGACCTGGCATGAATCACTGCATGTTGCAAAGTAACTTTGTACAAATAGAATTCAAAACTAAAGAGCTCAATCACAACTTGTTTTTATTCCTCCAGGTATTTTGACATTTGCTTCTATAGGAATAGTATGTATATAAATGTATGAAATATATGTATTTGTGTACATATACTATGTGCTTTGTAAAATACACACACACATATATATATATGTATGTATGTGTATATATATATTTATGTTATTTAAGAATATTCCTAGATTTAACAACCCCCAAAAATATGACCTTTGAAATTACACATGGAAAATCCAAAGAGGCCTAACAAATTCTAAAGATGTAGAACATCCAAATATATGCCTATCTATATGAAGAACCATTACAGTGAAGCACAAACATAAGGAAGTGTTCATTCCAATGGTTGAAATTCTTCATGAATATCCCAACCAGGAATAAACTCCAATGAAATACCCTTTACTAAGTTGTTCTTTAATCCAATGGTTGGTTAATTACTCTAAAAAGGTGATTAAAGTGGTTAAATCATGCCTTACACATGAATTTTAACATAAAATACATAAATACGAGTTCATTCTCTAATCGTCTGGAAGAACCAAGGCCTCTTCAGAACCATCTTGTAATAGGCATACCTAGGTCACTGCCTGTGACTTCCCGTCAGGCATTCTCAAAGTAGTCACTTAGGGATATTTACAAAGAAGCTTCTGGTCGTTTACAAGTTTTCCATTTTCATACAGTTATCTGACCTGCCTAATTTGACAGAAACTTTTTGGAAACTAGCTTTCTCCCAGCATTTAACCTGTTTCCCAGAAGCAACTATCTTTACACAGACATGTTTCAGGATTTTACATTACGTTGAATTAAAATATATAAGTACAACCGGTATCAGCTTGAGCACCACTACAGCTGATTACTCTTGTGGGCACCTAACAGCCGCTGAGGGCAGAAGCGTGTGGGCACACTGAAGAGTAAGCCACAAGCCATCCATGAGGCACGGGGAGCAGCAGGCTGTGTCTGAGTGGGAAGGGAGAGGCTGTGAACCCAGAAAGGAACGGAAGTGGGTTACTTAGGAAAGTTTCTACCAGAAATGAAACTTCTTTAATAACAAATACGGTTGTCCTCTGAGATTGTATCAATACAAAATTGCAGCAATAATGCTACATAACCAAGTAGCCCCAAGGCAACGGCAAGTAATAATAAGCAATTTGTTCTCATGCTCATAGGTCCCCGAGTCAGCTATGATGTGGGCAGGTCAGCACCGTTGCTTCAAGCTTAGGCTACATGAGCTTGGTTCCTCATTGCACATTGGGCTGGGTCTGCTCTTTACACAAGCATCCAGATGCCCAGGCTGAAAGGGCAGCAGCTATCCAGCATTTAATTTTGTCTGCTCTTGACAATGACAAAGCACAGAATAACTTTCAAGCCTCCTCTTGTGTCATGAATGCTAGTATTCTATTGGTCCAATACAAGTCACATGACCACACCAGTCATCAAGGGACAAGTAGCAAACTCCAAGACTCATGTGGCCAAGTCCCAGATCCCAGAGTGAGAAAATACACTTCTCCTACGGAGATGGGGGAAGGGAGTGAATATTTTCACCAATAGTCTAACCCACCACACAGACCAGAGTCAAATGCTTATTTGGAGTCTTGAATATAATGAAAATTCGGGTTAAGACTGATTTTCAAAGTTACTTTCAGCCTTCTATTATGTTACAATTTTATAACTACTTTATAAAAAATTGAATGTTAATGGAAATAGAAAGAATTAGGGTTTTAGACATGATTTTGTCAAACAGTTTGGGATGAACATTTTTGTTTAGGGCTAGTTGCCCATGCAAAGTTGGACACAGAGAGCTGCAATTATCCGAAAATATATTTCATCATAGGACAGCAAAGCGCCCTCCTTTTCACATCCAATATTTGATGTAATGAGTATAGTGTCCTTTTTAAAAAATACTGTCGCTTTGTATGTATCACATATGTATGCTATCATAAACATAACTATGTACTCTTAAATTTGATTCAAATTTTAATGGTGAAAATATTCTTGAGATGAGACACCTAATCCAACTCATTCATTTTATAGGTTAGGAAAGTTGCTGGGAAACTGGAATTATTGGATATAAAGGTTGTGTTTAAGAAGCATCAATGTATACAGGTCTCAAATGAGAGAATCATTATCATCAAAATGAACATTTAGAGGTGTTCCTTGTTTTACAAAGCATATGTGCTCTGAAAAGTAAACCAATCAACTGGCCGTTAAGTGTTACATTGCTGGTAGAGACTTCAGTGCTGTCTTTGGAAGTAACAAAGAGTAGTGACTTGGGGCACACGATGAAGGTAAGAATCAAACTGGACTTTGGAGGATAGATAGGTTTTGATGAAAATGAAAAAAAAAAAAAAACACGTGAGGAAACACATTTCAGAAGAGGGAGGGAGTCGACAGAACTGAAGTCATGAAAATAAGAAGCATGTTATGTCTGCCAATGAATGGAACCCGAGATGAATGGGAGGGGGGGAGGCTGTTGACAGTTAGAGAAAAATAAATTTGAATATAGAGATTGAGGTCAATTATGGCAGCATTTGAAAGTACGACACCAGAGTTTGGATTTGAGATGGTGAGGAATTTAAATGTTGGAAGTGTCTGAAAATGGAAAGACATATGGAAGGATTTATTGCTAGGGCTTGGCTAGGATTACAACACCCCCTCATGGAGAGACAGAGAGGCTCCTGGTTCCAGTGTGGTGCCCGGGATGACTGGAGGATCCAGGTCTTAGAATTCATGGCTCACCCTACAGCAGCCGTTCCCTATCACTGTTGCTATGTGTACTCACATTGCACTAAATGCCTGATACGTATATACAACTAAAATACGGAAGTAACCATTATGTGTATGTGTAAATGGGTCCTTGTTTGAAAAATATATCCTAACGATCCCCATCTAAAAGTCACTGTTCTTTCATATAGATCTAAGGGTTTCCAACAGCTGTGCAAAGCTCTTTATACTAACACGCATAAAAGCAAACAGCACAGCAAAATAAACATATAAGAAACATATAGACAGATGCGTGTGCCGCACAGATGCATAAAAAGGTCAAGAATTCAGTGTCTTATTTCTTCTGGGTTTAAAAAACGGGTAAAATGAGACTATTAAGATGATATTAACATCCCTATGCTATAGTTTTGTCCCTAAACTGGTAAAAAAAAAATCACAGGAATATAGTGAAATAACATAAAGGTTTTGCTAAGTGTAAAGTATTTTTAAAGGTTTAAAAATATATGTATACTCTTGGCCAAAATATCTTCTGTAAGAAGAGGTCTCATATTCTTTAATTATTTAAGAAAACTTTGTAACTGACATGTCACATTCACAGAAGAAGAGATTTGGAAACAAACCTGAGTGGTCGAGTAAATTAATGCACATGTAAATTGGTGCTTCTCCGTGTTCAAAATTCTGGGTCTCTAAATTTAAACCTAACATTTGCAATGTATTTAACTAAATGAATCACACTACATAATTTCTTAGAAAACACCTTTTTTTTTTTTTATAAAGTGGCAGAGGTGTTTCGGATTTAATACAGTCTTTATTTTATTTTATTTTTTAAATATATTTTATGTTTTTTTACAGAGAGGAAGGGAGAGGGATAGAGAGTTAGAAACATAAATGAGAGAGAAACATCGATCAGCTGCCTCCTGCACAGCCCCCACTGGGGATGTGCCCACAACCAAGGTACATGCCCTTGACTGGAATTGAACCCGGGACCCTTCAGTCTGCAGGCAGACGCTTCATCCACTGAGCCAAACCAGTCAGGGCGAAAACACCCTTTTTATCAATAATTCAAAACCAAACATTAGTGACCCTCCAAGCTATTAGAAATATTGAACACCAAATCAAGGCTTTGCAGAATGATTACAGTAATAACAAAACAGTTGCTTTGTGAATAGGGAAAAATTATATATATATAAGCCCTGGGTCCCTGTCAGAGTTTCTAAAACCCTTATGATTTCTAAGTGATAACAGCACTAAGAACATCTTTTATTCTATTTGGTCTTTGAGCCTAGTTCCTGACACAAAGCTCCTAAATCCAGTGGAATTTCCTGGGTGATAAGGGTGTCTTTCCTTTTAGAGGTGACTCTTGGTGGGCCCCCGTATAGCTACAGGATGAGGGCTGATCACCAGAAAGACCAAACCAGGCTAGAAGCTTGGGACTTTTCATCTACGTCTCCATCCTATGGGAAAGGGAGATGGACTGGAGACTGAGTTAATGAGTGATTATGCCTTCCTGATGAAACTGCCATAGAAATCCCAGGAATACAGGGTCCAGAGAGCTTCCAGGTTGGTGAACTCCTGGAGGTGCTGGTACAGTGGCTCACCTGGAGAGGGAATGGGAGCTCCCTGCCCCTCCTCACATGCCTTGCCTTGTGTACCTCTTCCATCATGATGCACATCTGCATCCTGTAAATGTTTCCCTCAGTTCTGTGAGCCGTTATTGAACCCTCTGATTCAGTGCCAGTCTTTTGGAAGTACAAGTGACAACCTGAGACTTGCGACTGGTGTCTGAAGTGCAAGTCATGTGGGACTGACCCTTGAACCAATGGCATCTGATGCTAACTTCAGACAGAATGTCAGAACTGAAATGAATTGCAGGACACCCAGCCGGTGTCGCAGGATTTCGTGATGTGGGCAAAACCCACACAGGTGATTGGTGTCAGAAGCAAAGTGGTGGGCAACAGCAGTGTGAGCATGGGGGGAAACCCACAGAAGTGTGTTTTCCAACTTATACTTATTTTCAAAAAAAAAAGGCACATCTCCCTTAATTATGCTCAACCATCCTATATAATAAAAGTGTTGTATGCAAATTGTCCCCTCTGCTGGAGTTCATCCTTGAGTTCGAACAGGGGGTGGGGCCAGCCAGGGAAAGGGAGGGAGGCCCAGGTTAGCGGTGGCAGCAGCAGGCGACCAGGGGAAGAAAGGAAGTATCCAGCCGGAAGCCGCTAGGGAACCTACCAGTGAGTGAATTTTGTGCACTGGGCCTCTGGTTATTCTATAATCATGTTCTAAATTCTGCATGGGAAGAAACAGTGAAGAAAGAATGCTGAAGGAAATTTCAATAACTTCAGTGCCTGAGAAAGATAATGAGAGTACAAAGTGATTAAAATAATAATTAAAGTTTTAGAAATATTGAGACCTGATTTTTAATAAGGAAGCTAAGAAATACCATCATAATTTTCATTAAACTTTTGATAACAGCAGACATTTCATTATGGGCCACTAAAACCAATGTGTTGAGTTATGTACTAAACTTGCAACCTGCAGATAGCAGACCCCTCATAAAGTTGGTTTATTATACCAGAAATGTCCTAATGAACGGAATCGTACTCTACAAATCAAGCAATCTTGTGTGCTAACTCACGTCAGCTCCGAAGAAGAATGATTAAAGCAAATAGGTGGATGAGGGCCTCATTTTTTACTCTCTAAAGAATAACAGGCCCTAAGAGACTCAGAGCCCCACACAGATATTAACTTAATCCTGAGAAATCTATTCTGGCTACGGAGCTTTATAATCTTCCCCTAATTTAGTCCTAGGGGCCTTGCTGTTTTTCCGCTGTCACCATCTTCTAGACCCTCTGACTGCCATTTCATTTTACACAGAGGCACCATAACAACTTCATTTGCCGGCTTTTAAATTATTTTGATAAAATGCATGATATTATACAGTTATTACAAGTAGGACCGCAGGAAACATTACCAGATCGATATCACCATCGCCCATTAAATGGCGATTCAGTGTGTCAGTAATTTCCTTTCATTGCACTTCAAATCCTAAAATACCAAAGATCTTTTTTATTATGTCCTCTACAACCCCTGCCGGCTCAGAATGTGACAGAAACTGGAAGGGGTGGGGTAGAAGGGGTGACAGGAGGGAGAGGGAGATGAAAGAGAAGGACTTAATAGGACTGCTAGGAAGATGTTGAAGAAGTCATTTTCTTTTTCTCCAAAGCTGAAATGATTTTAAAGGCCGGAGATGCAAGTTCTCTATAAAGAGCCTCGGCTTCACTTGTATAAAATACCTGAGATGTATATAGGAGGTATACAATTTAGGAAAACTTATAACAGACTCATGATTTCACAGACAGTATCATTTAGGATGGGATTCAATCTATTTAAGTAAAATAGAGGATAGATTTAAAGAAAATTATGCGGTAAGGAGTGGTACCCAGCAGTGGCACGTCTGTAGAAGGTGATGTATGAAAACCTGATTTACGGGGGAACCTGGACCTCTACAGCAGGTGGGATAGACTTCCCCCAGGTTCATTGCTGGCAGACACAATACTGAACAAAGTTTAGGGTCAGATCTGACAGCTGGACAGCAGGTCTGCAGATAAATAGTTTACTTGGCTCAAAAGATCTTATTTCTGCAAAATGTCTAGCAGCGTTCCTTGGCAATCCTTTCCTTGACAAGATAGTCCAAGGTCATTGACAATAGCAGAATGAAGGAGGCCTGAAGATTGCTCCACTCCAAACCACATGTGCTCCTCAAATGGCACCCCTTCCATGCAGCTCTCCCTCTCTTTATTCTCTCCTTTCCCTCTTCCTTCTCCCCGTTCCTTCTTCCAACCTACTTGTGACTCTTCCCCCCTTTAAACACTCTCACATTTTTGCTTCTTTCTTCCTTCTGGCTCAAATCATATTCTGCCTATTATACTGGTGGTAATTTTCATATTTATTAATGAAGAGCTTTTTGAACATAGGATCCATGCCTCACTCACCTTCCCATCTACTCTTACCACCACTATTCAGTGACTCAAAAAATGTCAGACATTAGGAACTCAGAAAGTAGTTTTATTGTGCCATGGGAATGCAAAGTTTATGCTAGACTAGAGAATCCTTAACCAGGAAGTTGGTGTAGCCCATTCAGCCTTACACCCTGGCTTCCTTTCTAGCTTAGTGATCTGCAACCAGGTGGGATTCCCATAGAAGCAGGGCACACTGAACAGTGGGAACCCCCTCCTTCATTTCCCTTCCTTTGCCTTTCAGTGGCTGCGTTGCTCCTTCCCATCATCACCTTCCCACCTCTATATAAAATGTGTGTAGGAATTTAGAACAACCTCAATAAATGAGCCCTCTTTGATGAATAACCCAGATCTTTTTCCTTCTGCAACCCCAGAAAAGTGAGGCGGAGGGCAAGGACTCCTTGGGAGAGTTGATCTCAGTTCTCACACAGCCAATAACAACAAAGACGTAATCTCAGGGTAAACCACTCCCAACCTGAGAGAGAAGAGAACGAAATCAGTATAATTTTCTTCCAAGAGTTGTCATGCATAGGTTAAAAAATGGGACAGGAACTTTGCAACATAAAATAAATCCACTTCCAAACCTGGATACCTAGAGAAAGACAGAAAATGCAAAGCTACATTAAAAAGATGAATGGGATCTGGGGAGATAGTTTATTCAGATGAATGTGGCAAATCCAATTTACTCAGTCCAGCACATTAAAGGGAATTGTTACCTCTTTCCTTACAAGATAAATCAAAAGAGCTACAGAAACAAAGAGAATAATATAGTCAACCAATGTTTATCGAGCAGCTACTATATGCTCACTAAGAATACACACTGGAAGGCTTTAGCAAGATAGTAATTTGGCCTGATAAACAGTTTGGCTCAGTGTGGATGAGGGACTTTAACAATACAAGACTGGAGACAGGGAGTCTGTCCCAGATAAGAACTACTGCAATAGTCCTGGGGAAAGATACTAATGGATTAAATAAGTGTTATTAAATGGAGATGGTGAGAAGTGGTTGCCTTTGGGATATACATTAGAAGTAAAAAGGGACAGGATTTGCTAATGGATTGGATGTGGGAAATGACGGAAAGAAATAAAAATCAATGATGACTCCTAGGTTTTTAGTCTGAGAAAGTGGGTGATGGAGGAGCCATGTATGGAGATAGGAAAGACTGGGATAAACACAAGTTTCAGGATGGGGATGGAGAGAACATTAGTTCTCTTTAGCCAAGTATGTACATGCTATCCTTTAAACATCTAAGTGGAAGTTCAATTGGGTACAAAAACTTAAGAGCAATTAACCTAGAAATGGTATTAATAGCAATGGACTAAATGATATCACTCAAGGTAAGGAAGGAGAAGAGATAAAGGAAAAGGAGGATCCAAGATCAAGCTCTGAGATTCTCTCAATATTCAGAGGTTGGCTGGAGGTTCACTAAAGGAGACCAAGAAGGAATGGCCAGTGAGGGGATGTGGATGGAGAACCAGGGGGGCAGGGCAATATAACTGAAGACCAGAAATGAAAATGGTTCAAGATGAAGAGAGTGATTATCTGTGCCAAATGCTGCTGAAAAATACCACCTCCTCTGACAGCTTAGAATCCTAAACACAAACCAACAAGATGGTATTAATCACAAAGCAAGAAAGTGCCTTAATGGAGAGGAGAGTGGCCACAGCCAAAGTAGGAAGAGCACAACTTCTTCCTCAGATTGCTTCACCATCAATTATTTCTGAAGTATCCAACTAATAACTTAATGCATGTTCAAAGAAGTGAGCTTCAACAGACAGCAGGGAAATGGCTTTTCTGTGGCACTAGAGAATTTATAGGGAAGGCTTCCCAAAGCCCAGCTTTCTCGTGGGCTGTCAAATAGGAAGGGGGAGTGGGGCAAGATGGTAGACAGGTGTCAAGTGAATCGAGTACTTGGATTTTCTTCTGAAACTCATCTACTCCATTTCTAAAACGGCAATACTCAACACTAAGTATCTTCTATATAAAAATAAGTGAGGAAGGAGGTCGTTGTTTTATTGCCCAAGAGCACTTGGTACTCTGGACACATGTACATTATTGCTTCTATCCTTTCTTTTTCTAATGAGAAATTGTCTTAATATAGATCCATCCTATGACTTCAAACCATAGGCCCTTCAACAAATAACTTAAAGATGAATTACAGAGCAAAAAGTTCTGTTTGTTCGAGTATGACCCAGATTCATATTTTTCATGGGATGCGGATAAAGTCAGAAAAATAAATATAAATCAATAGGATATTTTTCACTCTCATCAACATATTTTCTGAAAAGAACCAGTGGGAGTCTTACCTAGTACATACTTGCTTCCAGGTCTGAGAACAGTCCTAAGTGATTTGAATTCAGGGCACTTGTGGTTGGGGGGCTAAGTGGCCAGGCAAAAGTGAGTGTTTCTAACTCATTAAGACCACACATCTCTCAACTCCCGTGGCCTTTCTGGAATCTGTCAACATTGTGAGTCATATCGTAACTATAAGGAAACGCTTTTAACTTAACTTTTGACCTTCAGTATAATGAATCCTCTAATTCTACCAGTTCAAACTGTTGAATAATTCAACAAACAGCGTTCTGACCCAAGGCAATTTAAAATATGGTGATATTTTTTGCTCTGAGATTAAGAAAAGAGCTGATTCTGCATTTCATTCCAGCTCATCATGTTAAAAACACCTGAATACTTACATGTTTTAAATTTTTCCTATGCAGAATTTAAAAAAGCTGAAACGGTAAAAATAATGGTTTCAAACCATAGTCTCTCTTGACTGTAACCAAAATCTCCCTTGAAAACGCCTCCCTTTCCCTCCCCCTTAAAAGGAAGAAAATTGTGAGTGGGAACACTGCTTACCAAGGGGTATATTTTGTGCATGCTTGTAAATGCCAGGAGTTTTCTGAAGCCAAGGGTAACTTATATTTTAGTCAATTCTCTATGAATGCCTGGGGAAATATGTACAACATTAATCAGGGTAACCACAATTGCAAACTATCCTCCAAACGGAAAAGAAATACATACAGAAGAGTGACTGTAGATTAAAATTAAGTTAGTGATGCGTCTGAGAACTCTATGCAAAGAATCAAACTTTAAAACAAAAAAAAAAGGGGAAGGGGGATTTTGAAATTATAGTCTCAAGCAAAATTATTTTTACTTTTTAAAAAATTAAGAAAAGGAATTCTTTTAGAGTTGGCATACATGTTTAAATTTTTTCCAAGTTAAGTAGTATGATATATTGGGAACATTACTGTTTAGTTCCTAGTCCATTTCTTTATCACTAACTAGTTGAAAGGCCCTAACTTTGGGTAGTAGAAAGAGCATGAGCTCTGTGACTAGACAGATCTCAATTTAAAAACTCATCTCTGCCTCTGCTGTGTGTCCTTGGGCAAGCTCCTTAACCTCTCTGAGTATATCCCTCATGTGTGAAATGGTGATAATAGCCATCAGTCAGGGCTAAGATTACATAAGACAGTGATCTGAAAGTGATCAGCACAGAGCCGGCACCAGGATGTGTTCTCCTGCCTGAGGAACTTCAAGAGATAACTAAATCTTCTTTATACTCTAAAAGCCTCTAATGTTAGAATTATACACTGAAGAAAGAAGAACCTAATTTTTCAGTAATCTAGGCACTTGCATGAGGAAGTGCCACCTCACTTATCTGTAAAACCAGATCCTAAAAAGTAAGTGCTCATGTATGTCATTCTGCAAAGTGTTCCTTATAGTTACATAAATGATTTTCACAGATTCAGATTACTGAAAACTTTCGAAGTGTTAGTCTTCATATGGAATATCTCCAAATAAGTCATCCAATGGCTTCTGTTGAGAACTGTCAAAATTAAACACCCCCTTTTTTATATTCTTTTAATACACTTCTGGGTAAAACTACATTTTAGCCACTTAATCAGAAAATATAAAAAATCGACAGAAGGTGAGAGGTCTAATTGGTAGATCTATGTTGGGGGAATCATTTCCCATCACCGTTACTGCTTTTTTCCATTTTTCCAATCCCATTAGCTGTTCCTTCCTGAAAGCAATTGTTCCTAAGGTGCCACGCTTGGCCCAAGGACCCTCCTCAAACTCTGCCCCTTCCAGGCTGTGGAGAGGACCTCTGGCTTCTGTCTTCTTGTTCCTCTGTCCCCAGTCAAAATCTATCCACCATTCTTATACTTAAGGTTTAATTTCTTCTAATTGACTAATTAGATTTCTGGTAGGAGGTTTCAGGATTTATTTAGAGATTCTCTGCAAACACGGAAGAATGTTCCTACACTGGGGAATCTGTACACAGTTTTCATCTTTGTGAAGTGTAGGAGCAAACAAATACAAAGATTTTGTTTTCTGTCCCATTTCTTCTGTCCCGAATAACAAGTAATAGGATAAACTCATGAATACCAAGTAGCTTTCTTTTCCAGTACAAGTTTTCAATAAGTGAGCTGGTGGGAATGTAGGGAGCAATGGCTTGTGGCAGGCGGGCAGCCATTCAATGCCCTTCCACACCACAGTGGAGGAGCAGCAAAGTCCAAACTTCTCCTAGAAGACGTATCCGCTCAGGGCAGCACGCCCACACGCCCACGGGCCACTTGCTCATTGACTTAACTCTGTGAGTGATATGTCAGAGTTAACTGAGAGGTATGGAGAGTAAATCACAGAAAAGGGAAATCATTAGGTAAACTAGGGGAGAGGCACCCAAAAAGCATGCCCACATTTTCAGATGGTGTTTCCATAAAACTCAGGCAAACAGTCATCCTCCAAAGAGAAGACACTCTCTCTGCACAGCAGAACTACAAATGTGGTGAGTCTCAGAGCAATT